>NC_041399.2:9785054-9985054 GCF_900747795.2 Erpetoichthys calabaricus | reverse complement strand
TGGATCATGCAGCTGTTGATATCAGGGAAGGTCAGTTCCCATTGCACTATTATGTTGAAATCTCACATAGCTTGTTTCATTGTTTAACTTTATTAATACACTCGTAATAATAATTCACCATGCATTTTAGAGAATTCTTACACACCTGCATAGCAGGATGCACTGCCAAGTCACGGCATCTGGACTGCTGTGCTTGAACGTTCTGCCTGTGCTTGCAATGGCTTTCTCTAGCAGTCAGAAGACTTGCTGTTAAGAAGGTTGGCAAATTATACCCAGTGTGAGTCAGTATGCCCGCTACAGTTGAGACCGGTGGGAATTATGCCTGCTTTGCACCTGTTATTTCTAAGATGGGATTCATTACCCCCATAAAACTCAACAGGAAAAAGTGGACTTACTAAATGACAGTTAACCCCAAGTTGCATCAGACAATTTTTCCAATGATTTTGACTGGCCACATGTCCGTGAAGATCATCGCCTAATGTGACGTACCGGACAACTGAGACCAACTAGTCAGCGACTGGCTACTGGCTTCTCGCTAGTCGGAGGGGTGGGATGTGTATGCATTAGAGCTGACAACCAATGAATGGTCAGCTCATCCTGAAGTAGAATGTAGTGACAAGGAATAAGGAACACACGTGTTCTGAACCTCACATGCAGAGGAGAAGCTCATCTGTCTGTTGTCTCCTCTTTTATGGACTAAATCAGAATGGAAAAATACAAAACATAAAAAAAAGGGCAGAGAATGCACCACAGCTATTAACCATTCACACAGCACCCGCTTGTTATGGTCTGGGTTGGCTCCATGAATCAACAAGCTTATTAAAAGGGTAACCTCAGTTATGGGACACACTATGGACCCCCTTGGAGGTACTATATGAGGAGAGAGTTAAAACAAAACTGAGTGCCGTTATGAACAATGCTGAACATCTCCTTTCTGACATACCAAGACCAACACCAATGAATTATGCAGCAGGAGTGTGTCAAGAAACACAACTTGGGGGTCCTTTATACCAACGGCAATACATCTTGTGGTGGATGGCAGGGACCCATGCCTGGCCAGGAGGCCCCTGTGATAGAAGGACATAGGGAGAAGGCATATTCAGGGCAATCCCCCTGGCTCACAGGTTTTTCTGAGCCCTGGGTTGCAGCACTTCCATCACACCTGGAGGTGCTGCCGCAAGAAGGTCTTGGAGCACTTCTGGGTGCCCTATAAAAGGGGCCGCATCACTCCATTAGAAGAGCCAGAGATGGGAGGAAGAAGAAGAAGAAGCTTGCTGGGAGAGGAGTGGAGGCGGCAGACAGAGAGAGAGAAGTAAGGACAGTGCTCTGTAGTGGGGAGTGAAGGAAAAATGGTACCCCACTTCAAATAAAGGTGTGTGCTGGGCAATATTTGTGTTTGCCTGTCCGTGTCGGGGTTAAGGGGGCTGTATGCACCCCGGGCACCGCAACCTGTATACACTCTCTCTCATCCAGGAGTGGTATTGCCAGCCTCAGCAGAGTCAGGAAGGTGGTTGTGATGATGCAGGTTCAACTCCATGCTCCTATTTTCCGTCTGGGAGCCCTTGAACCCTGCACCATCGGTAATGTTACCGATGAGCTCGCAGTGAGGCACAACAATAGATAGATAGATAGATAGATAGATAGATAGATAGATAGATAGATAGATAGATAGATAGATAGATAGATAGATAGATAGATAGATAGATAGATAGATAGATAGATAGAGTGAAAGGCACTATATAATAGATAGATAGATAGATAGATAGATAGATAGATAGATAGATAGATAGATAGATAGATAGATAGATAGATAGATAGATAGATAGATAGATAGATAGATAGATAGATAGATAGATAGATAGATAGATAGATAGATAATTAATCCCAAGGGGAAATTCACACAATGGAGCAAGGGGATGGTATAAAAAGTGCAAAGTGCTTTTATTTAAAACAACAATCAAAAACAATGTTCAAATTAAATAAAGTGCAGTGCTCTCCAAACATCATTAAATAAATAATCCCATAAAATCAAAACGTGGAGGTAAAAATCCCATTAGAAAAAAAATCTTTAAAACAACGAGCTTAAAATAACGTAGGAAGCAGTCCTTTAAAACACAATCCAAAGCCCCGTGTCTTTTACCTGGCGGCTCTACTGCTTCTCCCGTCTGGGCCCCACAACAGGACAGTCGCCCTCTCAACAGCTCGACAGGTCTGGAGGCCTCTGGATCCCTGGCTTCGGTCGCACACTCAACCCAGACTGAGACTTGGTATCCTTCACGACCAGGATGCTCACGTCAAGGACTTCACCCACCAAGTCTCCCGACACCCGCTGCCTTCACGGCCTTAAGCGGCTAGCTGTCCTTCATCTGGTCACTCCAGCTCCTTGCTCGCTCAGCTGGAGCGACCTCTTCCTTCCGCCACCGAGTGTTGGCCAAACACCCTCTTGGGGCTCACCTTCCAGCTGTCTACCTGCGAGCCTGCACTCACTCACTCGCTCGCTCGCGCTCACACCGGCTCTCTCGCCACACTGCTTCCTGCTCTCCAGCAACCTTCGTCTTTCTTTCTCTTTCCTTTCTTTTTTCTCTCCCCTTTGCCAATTCGTGCTTCTATTTATGAAGGGGAACGTGGTAGTCGTGGCAATCAGCGGCTCCTGGGAACAATTACGGATGTGGACTGTTTCTCACCTGTGCACTTAGGTGAGAAACGCCCACATCACAAACTCCTCAGGAACCACTTCGGCCACACACCACCATGCCCCCTCGCTAAGCCGCGAGCGCTGTGCTTATTTATTTTAAACATGGCCTTAGAACGGGAGCTGTAGACCCCCTGTACCACAGTGTTCCCAAGGTGTACACGTGTGACAATATGAAAATGCTTCCAGACAGGACTGGAACGCCTTTCTTCTTGTGTTTCAGGTCAGGTTCTGGTTGAGGAGCATGCACTGATACAGCGCATTGCCACACCCACCACACGATGAATCCTGGTGGCAACCCTCTAGGCAGACACGTGGTCCAATCCCACCATCTAGAAATGACCATCTGTCTGCTGCAGCCAGGTGTTACGTGGGTGTCCCCTTGGCCTGTTCCAGCAATGAGCCCTCTGGGAATTGTGTCACATGGCCATAGTGTCGTAATTGACTCTCCCTCACAATGCAGGTAATGTGCCTCATTCGGGACTCCATCAGTGAGTGACCGCTCATTCGACACAAAGTCAAACCAGCGGTACCCAAGGATTCTCTGAAGAGACACAGCACTGAAGGAGTCCAGTCTTCATCTCAGGTCACTGGATAGCGTTCATGTCTCTCAACCATATAGCAAGACAGGAAGCACCGGGACTCTATAAAGACTTGGACCTTTGTCCTTTTGCTGAGATATCGGGAGCACCACACAATCCTTTCCAGAGACCTCATGCCCCCCCCCCCCCCCCCATGCTCTCCCAATCTGCCTACTGACTTTATAGGAAGAGTCACCAGAGACATGAATGTCACTACCGAGGTAAGTAAATCTCTCGATGAAGTCGACACTCTCTCTGCAGACAGACACACTGCTGATGGCTGTGCCCAGAGGCACTCAGTCTTGTGAGAGCCCCGATCAAAGCCTCCAATGATTCTTGTGTTTGAAGGGCATTAATTTTGCTGCAAGCGAAACCTAATTTATTTAATATAATTTTTTTTGCAAATCACTACTATTAATGAAATAAGTTACAGAAATGTATAGTTAGGTGTTCCTTCTGGCACCTTAAAAATACTTCCTAAAATACGAGGTGATTTCCTTTCTGCTTGCTATGCAGGCTGATACTCAGATTAACTCTTGTAGGTCTCTTATTGCAGGCTTGATTTTCATTTTCAATACTTTACTGTTTATAGGTCAAAGGAGGAGGAGGTGGAGGTTGGGTGTGTACACTGATACAGTACTTTGCAGCAGCCACCACATGACAAACCAACTCAGGATCCCAAAATGGGACCTGAATGCTGTCGTGCAGCAGGTGCTAGGTCAAAGAGTGGACAAGAAATGAATCGGACAGCAATCTTACAGTACGCATATGTCACATGGCAGCTACAGGTCTGTGATGTCGTGTAGGCCTGGCAAAACATCATGGGGTGCTGGGAAAAAATATTCATCTAGTCTGGAGAATTTCTAGACTAATGTGAATTTCGGTGATCAACACTATTTGAGGGCCTGCTGTCATAATCCATCCATTCATTTTCCATCCATCCATCCATCCATCCATCCATTTTCCAACCCTCTGAATCCGAACACAGGGTCACGGGGGTCTGCTGGAGCCAATCCCAGCCAACACAGGGCACAAGGCAGGAAACAATCCCGGGCAGGGTGCCAACCCACCGCAGGACACACACAAACACACCCACACACCAAGCACACACTAGGGACAATTTCGGATCGCCAATGCACCTAACCTGTATGTCTTTGGACTATGGGAGGAAACCGGAGCACCCGGAGGAAACCCACGCAGACACGGGGAGAACATGCAAACTCCACGCAGGGAGGACCCGGGAAGCGAACCCGGGTCCCCAGGTCTCCCAACTGTGAGGCAGCAGCGCTACGCTGTCATAATAATAATAATAATTCTTTGCATTTATATAGCGCTTTTCATAATGAGTAGGGAGCCACTTCAACCACCACTAATGTTTAGCATCCACCTGGATGATGTGACAGCAGCCATTTTACACCAGTATATTCACCACACATCAGCTATTAGGTGGTGAAATGGTGGGGGACAGAGAGTCAGTTAGAGACAGGGGATGACTGGGGGTCTGAATGACTAGGCCAAGAATGGCAATTTAGCCAGGACATCAAGATATACCCTACTCTTGGGATCTTTTATGAACACTGACAGTCAAGACCTCGGTTTTAGGTCACATCCAATCACAATGCAATACAATACAATTTATTTTTGTAGAGCCCAAAATCACACAAGAAGTGCCACAATGGGCTTTAACGGAACCTGCCTCTTGATAGCCCCCCAGCTTTGACTCTCTAAGAAGACAACGGAAAAACTCCAAAAAAAAACACTTGTATGGAAAAAATGGAAGAAACCTTGGGAAGGGCAGGTCAAAGGGCGGAGGGCGGAGTGGTGGCTCTGAGGCTAAGGATCTGCACTGGTATCCCGAAGGTTGCCGGTTCGAATCCCTGTCACTGCCAAAAGAGATCCTACTCTGCTGGGCCCTTGAGCAAGACCCTTAACCTGTAATTGCTCCAGGGGCACTGTACAATGGCTGACCCTGCGCTCTGACCCCAAGGGGTATTCGAAAACTAACAAATTCCTAATACAAGAAATTGTATAAGGTGAAATAAGGAACAAAAAAAAAAAAAGAGAGACCCCTTTCCAGGTAGGTTGGGTGTGCAGTGGGTGTCAAAAAGAAGGGGGTCAATACAATACAATACACAGAACAGAACAAATCCTCAAAACAGTATAAAAAATAAAAATATTACAAGTACAGACCAGAATTTAACAGTAGATGATATCACATAATATGATTTGGATTTGTTCAGAGTCCTGGAGACCTCAGCCCTCAAGCTGCCTCCCCCATTTGGCCACTCCACAGCTGAAACAGTGCTGGGCCAGCCAATCCAATGAAAGGACCCCTCTACCCCACGATTCCTGTGATCCTCCATCAGGGATGACTTTACCTTAGGCAGGCAAAACAACTTGGCAGGTGGGCCATGGCAATTGACGGCACCATTTTTACAACACGCAATGAGTTCCCATCACTGCATTGAGGCATTGGGATCCACATTCACACCTGCAGGGCAAGCGGCCCCTCTTCTGGCAGCAATGCAAGCTTTTCCTAGATGGTCTCCCATCCAATTACTGGCCGGGCCTAAACATGCTTAGCTTCAGGTGGATGCCCTGTTCTGAAGTGCAGGAGGTATGGCTGCTGGTATTATGCATTGTGGAATATGGCCGGCCGTTCATCCCGGCCAATACCCCCAAGCCGCCAGGTGGAGCCCTGTCTGCAACATAGAGGTGCCCCGAGTTCCAGCAGGGCATCATGGACAGCGGAGTTTTTCATCACAGCCCTGCTGGATACCATGGGAACCTCCAGGGGACACTGCAGGAAGGTCCAGAGACTTCTGTTTCACCTATAACCTGGAAGTGCGTATTAGTCACGGCGACAGAGCAAATGACACACTTCTGGGTTGAAGAAAAGGAGTTTTTATCTGATCCGGAAGTGTTAACAATCACATGGACAGAGAGAAACACTTCTGGATCAAGGACTATAGAAGGACTGTGGGAAATCCCAGACATCGAGCTGAGCTGGGTGGAAGGGTGGCAACGAGTCTGGGAGTGGAGGATTGATTAGTAATTGATTATTGTTTATTTATATGAGTATTGTGGAGTGTAGGGTGCTTTGTGCACTGTTTATTGATAAAATAAAGTCATATTGGACTTTTATCTGGTGTCTGGCGTCTTGAACAAGGGTTCAAGGGAGCGATAACGCCCTCTATCTGTTACAGCATGAACTGATTTAAGGGGACAAAGCGAAAGGATATATAGGTGACAGTACAAACTTGCTGTTTGTCATTTCAGTTTATGACTATTTTTTTGTAGAATATTTGAACACTCTAAATGAGAATAGTCCAATTACAGTAATCCCTCCTCCATCGCGGAGGTTGCGTTCCAGAGCCACCCGCGAAATAAGAAAATCCGCGAAGTAGAAACCATATGTTTATATGGTTATTTTTATATTGTCATGCTTGGGTCACAGATTTGCGCAGAAACACAGGAGGTTGTAGAGAGACAGGAACGTTATTCAAACACTGCAAACAAACATTTGTCTCTTTTTCAAAAGTTTAAACTGTGCTCCATAACAAGACAGAGATGACAGTTCCGACTCACAATTAAAAGAATGCAAACATATCTTCCTCTTCAAAGGAGTGCGTGTCAGGAGCAGATCATGTCAGAGAGATAGAGAAAAGCAAACAAATCAATAGGGCTGTTTGGCTTTTAAGTATGCGAAGCACCGCCGGTACAAAGCTGTGGAAGGCGGCAGCTCACACCCCCTCCGTCAGGAGCAGAGAGAGAGAGAGAGAGAGAGAAACAAACAGTGAAAAATCAATACGTGCTCTTTGAGCTTTTAAGTATGCGAAGCACCGTGCAGCATGTCGCTTCAGGAAGCAGCTGCACACAGAAGGTAGCAACGTGAAGATAATCTTTCAGCATTTTTAGACGAGCGTCTGTATCGTCTAGGTGTGCAAACAGCCCCCCTGCTCACACCCCCTACGTCAGGATCAGAGAAAGTCAGCGCAAGAGAGAGAGAGAAGTAAGCTGGGTAGCTTCTCAGCCATCTGCCAATAGTGTCCCTTGTATGAAATCAACTGGGCAAACCAACTGAGGAAGCATGTACCAGAAATTAAAAGACCCATTGTCCGCAGAAATCCGCGAACCAGCAAAAAATCGGCGATATATATTTAAATATGCTTACATATAAAATCCGCGATGGAGTGAAGCCACGAAAGGCGAAGCGCGATATAGCGAGGGATTACTGTATCCCAATAAAGCGCACCAGTCCTATTTGCTTAATTCCTCCAACATAACATCAAGTTGAACTTGGGAAGTCCCTAAAGTCCTACTGTCTACCACACTACTTGGTCACTTATTTCATGTGTTTGTGGTTCTCTGTGTAAAGAAAAACTTCCTAATGTTTGAGTGAAATTTACCCTTCACAAGTTTCCAACTGTGTCCCCGTGTTCTTGATGAACTCATTTTAAAGTCACCGTCTCGATCCACTGGACTAATTCCCTTCATAATTTTAAACACTCCAATCATGTCACCTCTTAATCTCCTCGTCATCACTATAAAGGCTCAGCTCTTTTAATCTTTCCTCATAACTCATCCCCTGTAGCCCTGGACTCACCCTCGTCGCTCTTCTCTGGACATTCTCTAGTGCTGCTATGTCCTTTTTGTAGCCTGGAGACCAAAACTGCACCCAGTACTCCAGATGAGGCCTCACCAGTGTGTTATAAAGCTTTAGCAGGACCTCCTTGTACCCTGCACATCAGGGTGCTGTATACTATAACCTCACATTCTGTTAGCCTTCTTAACACACATTGTCTGGAAGTTGTTAGTGTCGAGTCCACTGCGACTCCTAAATCCTTCTCATAAGGTGTGCTCTCGATTTTCCGACCACCCATTGTGCATTCAAACCCACATTTTTACTTCCTATACTTTACATTTACTTACATTAAATTTCAACCTGGAGGACCACAACCTGCCAGTAACATCTCCCCTTCTGGCCTCTAATGTCTTTTTTTCTATAAGAAAAGCTAAGATGGCAACAGACAGGGAGAGGCTTCAGAGAGTAGTAAAGGCAGCACAGAAGATCATCGGCTGCCCTCTCCCCTCCCTGATGGACATTTACACCTCCAGCTGACACTCAGCAGAGCAAAAAATATCATCAAGGACAGCTCCCACCCTGGCTCTGATCTGTTTGTCCTGCTGCCCTCAGGGAGGCGCTACAGGTTCATCACAATAAGGACAAACAGACTCAACAACAGTTTTTTTCCCAAAAGCCATAACCATTCTAAACTCACACATGCACTGACTACACAGTCTAACCCCCCGACCCCTGGACTTCTGTCAGAGGGGGACATTTTTTTTGTGCACTGGGTGGTTCCATTAGGCACCCATTGTTGGGACTGGGGCGTGAGAAGTTAAAAGGCTGTCTGCAGGATGTAGGTATTTGCCGTATTGCAAAGGAGTCACTTTGGCTGGTTGAGATTACAAACAATACCAAGTTGTGATAACAGAACTGCTCCTTCCTTGGAGGATGTCAGTATTTACCTGAAATGAACATGTTTGACAATACAGTAATCCCTCCTCCATCACGGGGGTTGCGTTCCAGAACCCCCGCGAAAGGTGAAAATCCGCGAAGTAGAAACCATATGTTTATATGGTTATTTTTATATTGTCATGCTTGGGTCACAGATTTGCGCAGAAACGCAGGAAGTTGTAGAGAGACAGGAACTTTATTCAAACACTGCAAACAAACATTTGTCTCTTTTTCAAAAGTTTAAACTGTGCTCCATGACAAGACAGAGATGACAGTTCCGTCTCACAATTAAAAGAATGCAAACATATCTTCCTCTTCAAAGGAGTGCGCGTCAGGAGCAGATCATGTTAGAGAGACAGAGAAAAGCAAGCAAATCAATAGGGCTGTTTGGCTTTTAAATATGCGAAGCACCGCGGCACAAAGCTGTTGAAGGCGGCAGCTCACACCCCCTCCGTCAGGAGCAGAGAAAGAGAGAGAGCGAGACAGAGAAAAACAAACAATCAAAAATCAATACGTGCCCTTCGAGCTTTTAAGTATGCGAAGCACCATGCAGCATGTCGCTTCAGGAAGCAGCTGCACAGAAGGGAGCAACATGAAGATAAACTTTCAGCATTTTTAGACGAGCATCCGTATCGTCTAGGTGTGCGAACAGCCCCCCTGCTCAATCCCCCTACGTCAGGATCAGAGAATGTCAGCGCAAGAGAGAGAGAGAGAAAAGTAAGTTGGGTAGCTTCTCAGCCATCTGCCAATAGCGTCCCTTGTATGAAATCAACTGGGCAAACCAACTGAGGAAGCATGTACCAGAAATTAAAAGACCAATTGTCCGCAGAAATCCGCGAACCAGCAAAAAATCCACGATATATATTTAAATATGCTTACATATAAAATCCGCGATGGAGTGAAGCCGCGAAAGGCGAAGCGTGATATAGCGAGGGATTACTGTATTGGTTTCTAATCAGCAGATCTGTACTCATTAATGGTTGGTAACAATACATTTTGTTAACTTGTGTTTTCATTAATTGTTAAACCCAGATTACATCTTGTCTGAAGAAGGGGCCTGAGTTGCCTCGAAAGCTTGCATATTGTAATCTTTTTAGTTAGCCAATAAAAGGTGTCATTTTGCTTGGCTTTTCTCTACATTCATAATGGCTAACACGGTACAACACCCTAGTACTATTGTTAAACCCAGGAAATTTAGATGTGCCATTGATTAAACTGATTGTCCAGGACTGACAATGGCAGGGACTGAAGGAGATTTAAACTCCTGGGCAGCAGAAGGCCGAGAGGGACGGTCCACTGAGAACGCTGCCAAGACACTCGGATAGAGCACAGGGGCTCGTAGGCAGACGAGGGTACCTGGCTGGCACGACGTGAGGCACAAGGACAGCAACACTTACTTCCAGGGAGGAAGAGACAGCTCCACAAAGAGAAAGCAGTTGTGGGTCCAGCGAGAGAGGGAAGCCGCATGAAAGGACCAAGCAAAGCTGGCAGACGAGAAATGAGGCATGCCGAGGTCACAGCAACACAAGGAGCACAGAGTGGAAAAAAAGGAATGACGAAGAGACGCTGACAGGCATTCAATGATTTGACACAATGATGGGAAACGAGTGTCCGTTGAACAGTTGAACGATTAATTGTTGGGGTAACACAGTGCGCAAACTGGACTCTGCACCACTAAAGGTTGTATCCTCCAATTCTTGTTTTTAACAGACTTTTAGAGTGTGGACTGTGTGTTTTCCTTTTAAAAAAAAGGAAATTCGTTCCTGATATGTTTAGATTTTGTTATGTTCGTGTATCTTTTTAATGTACTTTATATTGTCTTCTGTAATAGAACTTACTGTTGCTTTTTTTCTGAAATTACTGTTGTGTCTTTCATTGTGTGTTTACTCACTGCCCAATTTAAAGAAACCTGTGTGCTATCATCAGTAAATTTCAAGAGTTCCCAGTCTCTTAATAAAACTGGGTGGCATAGTCGGATATTTTAATGGTGTCAAAGTTAGATTACCTGTAAGTGTGACCAGACACCTGTAACAATTCTTTCTATCCATCAACTGTGCAATATCCAATATCTAAATGGTATCAATGCAATACAATACAATACAGTTTATTTTTGTATAGCCCAAAATCACACAAGAAGTGCCACAATTGGCTTTAAAAGGCCCTACCTCTTGACAGCCCCCCAGCCTTGACCCTCTAAGAAGACAAGGAAAAACTCCCAAAAAAACCTTGTAGGGAAAAATGGAATAAACCTTGGGAAAGGCAGTTCAAAGAGAGACCCCTTTCCAGGTAGGTTGGGTGTGCAGTGGGTGTCAAAAGAAGGGGGTCAATACAATACAATACACAGAACAAATCCTCAATAAAAAATAAAAAATAAACATTTTTTAGAAGTACGGAGCAGAATTTAACAGTAGATGATATCACATAATAAGATTTGGATAATTTTAGACTCCTGAAGACCTCATCCATCAAGCTGCCTCCCCCATTTGGCCACTCTATGGCTGAAACAGTGTTGGGCCAGCCAATCCGATGAAAGGACCCCTCTTTCTCACAATTCCTGCGATCCTCCATCAGGGATGACTTTACCTTAGGCAGGCAAAACAACTTGGCAGGTGGGCCGCGGCACCAAGTGCCACATTTGAGTACCGAGAAGAAAAACAGAATAGGTGAGGGTTAGTATCCAATTCTAACTATCATGTTACTTATGTTTTAGTGCAAAGGACTAACAACAGAAATACAGTATGCACAGTTAATCAGCAGCTCTAGTCAGGGTGTGCTAAACTGAAGTTGTGAGTCTGAGAACGAATCACTGTGCAATATCCAATATCTAAATGGTACTGATAATAACTGTGCAATATCTGTATACTGTACTCTCAGGGTCCAACATCCACTACTCACTGTACATGATCATCATTATTGTGCAATATTTAAATTATGTGCAATAACCCAATAGTGCAAGAGTTATTTATTCTTTCCATATGTATATAGTGTCACAGAACTTTTTTGCAACTTCTTCACAACTTTTTGCACCATTTGTTTATTTATTTGTGTGTCCTACATATATGTCTGCACTGAAGGAGCTGCTTTTAATCTTATTGTACATGTGTATAGTGACAATAAAAGGCATTCTATTCTATTGAACAGACCTGCAAGTGAAAGGCCCATCGGTGTGACTGAAGAAGAAGCTTTTATTTTTCTTTGTTTGTTTCATTCGTTTGCCTACAACATTCAACAGGGAAAAGTCAAGGTGGACCTCCTACAGTTAGGTCCATAAATATTTGGACAGAGACAACTTTTTTCTAATTTTTGTTCTATACATTACCACAATGAATTTGAAATGAAACAACTCAGATGCAGTTGAAGTGCAGACTTTCAGCTTTAATTCAGGTGGGTGAACAAAACGATTACATAAAAATGTGAGGCAACTAAAGCATTTTTTGAACACAATCCCTTCATTTCAGGGGCTCAAAAGTATTTGGACAAATTAAATGACTGGAAATCAAATGTTCATTTCTAATACTTGGTTGAAAACCCTTTGCTGGCAATGACAGCCTGAAATCTTGAACTCCTAGACATCACCAGATGTTGGGTTTCCTCCTTTTTAATGCTCTGCCAGGCCTTTACTGCAGCGGCTTTCAGTTGCTGTTTTTTTGTGGGCCTTTCTGTCTGAAGTTTAGTCTTCAACAAATGAAATGCCTGCTCAGTTGGGTTAAGATCAGGTGACTGACTTGGCCATTCCAGAATTTTCCACTTCTTTGCTTTAATAAACTCCTGGGTTGCTTTGGCTGTATGTTTTGGGTCATTGTCCATCTGTATCATGAATCAATTTGACTGCTGTATTTAGCTGGATTTGAGCAGACAGTATGTCTCTGAACACCTCAGAATTCATTCGGCTGCTTCTGTCCTGTGTCACATCATCAATAAACACTAGTGTCCCAGTGCCACTGGCAGCCATGCACGCCCAAGCCATCACACTGCCTCCCTCCACCGTGTTTTACAGATGATGTGCTATGCTTTGGATAATGAGCTGTTCCACGCCTTCTCCATACTTTTTTCTTGCCATCATTCTGGTAGAGGTTGATCTTGGTTTCATCTGTCCAAAGAATGTTTTTCCAGAACTGTGCTGGCTTTTTTAGATGTTCTTTAGCAAAGTCCAATCTAGCCTTTCTATTCTTGAGGCTTATGAGTGGCTTGCACCTTGCAGTGCACCCTCTGTATTTACTTTCATGCAGTCTTCTCTTTATGGTAGACTTGGATATCGATACGCCTACCCCCTGGAGAGTGTTGTTCACTTAGTTGGCTGTTCTGAAGGGGTTTCTCTTCACCATGGAAATAATTCTGCGATCATCCACCACTGTTGTCTTCCGTGGACATCCAGGTCTTTTTGCGTTGCTGAGTTCACCAGTGCTTGCTTTCTTTCTCAGGATGGACCAAACTGTAGATTATGCCACTCGTAATATTGCAGCAATTTCTCGGATTGTTTTTTTCTGTTTTCGCAGCTTAAGGATGGCTTCTTTCACCTGCATGGAGAGCTCCTTTGACCGCATGTTGTCTGTTCACAGCAAAATCTTCCACATGCAAGCACCACACCTCAAATCAACTCCAGGCCTTTTATCTGCTTAACTAATAAGGACATAACGACGGACTTGACCACACCTGCCCATGAAATAGCCTTTGAGTCAATTGTCCAATTACTTTTGAGCCCCTGAAATGAAGGGATTGTGTTAAATAAATGCTTTAGTTGCCTCACATTTTTATGTAATCGTTTTGTTCACCCCACTGAATTAAAGCTGAAAGTCTGCACTTCAACTGCATCTGAGTTGTTTTATTTCAAATTCATTGTGGTAATGTACAGAACCAAAATTAGATAAAAGTTGTCTCTGTCCAAATATTTATGGACCTAACTGTATACTTTCCTACACCCTTTGTTGTTTTCCATTTCTGCTACAAAATCTGAACTTGGCTAAACATATTAATGGCTTGACTTTAAGGTGTGCAGATTTAAACAGCAAATGTGCTTTACGGCTTCAGGTAATGAAGTCAGACCCTCGGAAAAGTGTTTAGTAAGCGTCCTTATAATTTTAAGACTAAGAAAATGTTGAATATTTTCCAAAGGGTATTCATAAATTCATTCTTTGTTTTTCAAGGAAAGATGAAAGGGGGAGGAGGATATAAAACTAAACCTAGCAAATCACATTATACTTTACATAAAAGATGCCATTTTTTTTTCTTTGACTTAACACCTCCTCATTACAGCAGCATTGTGTTTTTCCTTATCATTTTCGAAACACATTTTCTTTTACATTTTATGCATTATTAAAATAAATACTCAAACATCCACATTGGCATATAAACAAAATACCCGAGCAAGTTAACAGTTTGAACAAGCAGAGCTTTTTGTTGCGATATTCCTTTGAAGAAGGCCGAGTATAATGTGGTGTGAGTTCATTTCATGCTATTGTTTCGTTTTAGGAGCCTGTTGTCTATTCTTTTTTAAAAACAAGTTTTCTTTAAACAGACTACTGTGATGTGTGGTTTTTTTAATTGGCATAACCAGGCAATAATGATAGCCGTTGTCTAAGGATTGCGGCAAAATAAAGTATGTAAAGCAGTGAAATTACATGAAATCACACGCATTTGGCTGTCCAAATATAGAACCCACTTATTCTAACTGGGAGAGGTTGCTGAGATTTTTGTAAATAATCGGACACAAGTCAAGTTGGCATGCCAGTCAATTGTGGGGCACAGTCACGCACACATCAACAACCCTAACATCCTAATTCAGACGAACCAATTTACTTAACAAACTATGAGTATCCAGGCAAGTATAAAGTCGACATTGCAAGACTTATCCATTACAAAACTTACTGTCTCCCTGGTGTTTAGATTCTAGCATCTGTTCTTGGTCTGTGAGTTCTGCTTTGTGATTTCAGTTTTGACATTCTAAATGGTTCAACCTCTGGCTTTGGCCGTGGCCTGTTCTCACTATGTTTACCTCCCCATCCTTATTAGTAAACTGTCTCAATCTGTGACAGAAAGCTGAAGACCTTTGTAATTGTGGATTATAAGGTTCACCACTGGCCATCAGCACTGGAAAAGTCCGGACTCAACATTTCATGATGTGATCCCATGATAAAACACTTGGTGTAGTCGGCAGGATTTTCATTTTTGCACTGGTGTACAAAAGTCCGTACTCGACATTTCATGGTGTGTTTCCATGACAAAACAATTTCTGTTGTTGGCCAGATTTCACATTTCATGGTATGATTCCACAGCAAAACACTTGATGTAGTTGGCAGGATTTGCAATTTACACAAGAGCACAAGTCCACATATCATTCTATGGTGTGATTCCATTAAAAACACTTGGTGTAGTTGGCAGGACTTTCATTTTTGCACCAGTGTACAAAAGTCCGTATTTGACATTTCATGGTGTGATTCCATGACTAAACACTTGGTGTAGTCAGTGGGATTTTTGAATTTTTGCACAAGAGCACAAATTCGTACTCGGCATTTCATGATATGATCCCGTGATAAAACAATTGCTGTAGTTGGCCAGATTTCACATTTCATGGTATGAGTCCACAGCAAAACACTTGGGGTAGTTGGCAGGATTTGCAATTTACACAAGATTGCAAGTCCACAGTTGACATTGTATGGCATGATTCCATTAAAAAACACTTGGTGTAGTTGGTAGAATTTTCAATTTGCACCAGTGTACAAAAGTCCAGAATTGACATTTTATGGTGTGATTCCATGACAAAACACTTGATGTCGTTGGCAGGATTTGCGACTTACACGAGAGCGAAAGTCCACACTTGACATTCTATGGTGTGATTCCATTAAAAAACACTTGGTGTAGTTGGCAGGATTTTCATTTTGCACCAGTGTACAAAAGTCCGGATTTGACATTTTATGGTGTGATCCCGTGATAAAACAATTGCTGTGGTTGGCAGAATTTGACATTTCATGGTATGATTCCACAGCAAAACAGCTGGGGTAGTTGGCAGGATTTGCAATTTACACAAGAGCACAAGTCCACATAACATTCTATGGTGTGATTCCATTAAAAACACTTGGTGTAGCTGGCAGGATTTTCATTCTGCACCAGTTTACAAAAGTCCAGATTTGATCACTTCATAGTGTGATTCCATAACCAAACATTTGGTGTAGTCATCAGGATTTGCAATTTACACAACAGCGAAAGTCCACACGTGACATTCTATGGTGTGATTCCATTTAAAAAAATGGTGTAGTTGGCAGGATTTTCATTCTGCGCCAGTGTGCAAAAGTCCAGATTTGATCAGTTCATGGTGTGATTCCATAACCAAACATTTGGTGTCGTCAGCAGGATTTGCAATTTACACAAGAGCGAAAGTCCACACTTGACATTCTATGGTGTGATTCCATTAAAAAAAAACGGTGTAGTTGGCAGGATTTTCATTCTGCACCAGTGTGCAAAAGTCCAGATTTGACACTTCATGGTGTGATTCCATGACAGAACATATGATGTAGTTGGCAGGATTTGCAATTTACACAAGAGTGAAAGTCCACAGTTGACATTCTATGGTGTGATTCCATTAAAAAAACTGTGTAGTTGGAAGGATTTTCTTTCTGCATAAGTTTACAGAAGTCCAGATTTGACACTTCATGGTGTAATTCCATGTCAGAACACTTGGTGTAGTTGGCAGGATTTTCATTTTGCACCAATGTACAAAAGTCCATATTTGACATTTCATGGTGTGATTCCATAACCAAACATTTGGTGTAGTCAGCGGGATTTGCAATTTACACAAGAGCAAAAGTCCACACTTGACATTCTATGGTGTGATTCCATTGAAAAACACTTGATGTAGTTGGCAGGAACTTCATTCTGCATCAGTGTACAAAAGTCCAGATTTGACAATTCATGGTGTGATTCCATGACAGAACACTTGGTGTAGTTGGCAAGAACTTCATTCTGCATCAGTGTACAAAAGCCTTGAAGTGACATTTCATGGTATGATGCCATGACAGAACATTTGATGTAGTTGGCAGGATTTTCAATATACACAAAACTGAAAGTCCACACTTGACATTCTATGGTGTGATTCCATTAGAAAAACACTTGGTGTAGTTGGCAGGATTTTCATTTTGTGCCAGTGTACAAAAGTCTGGATTTGACATTTTATGGCGTGATTCTGTTAAAAAACACTTGGGGCAGTCACAGAGTCATACATGAAGCCCCAGGCAAAGAAAACCAGTGGTGTCATTTCTCCTTCCACACCAAGAGTCTTGCTTTTTTTCTGTTCCTTCCACTATTTAAGACTATTTACAAAATGAACCAGAAGTCGGCCTTCAATAATTAAACTGCCACCAAATGGACACATCACCATCTTTGGGAGCAACTACTTTGGGCTGAAGAAGCCAAGATTTTGACCTTACAGTCTTGTTTTTCTACTTTAATTTGACTCTCAGTTACGTGGGGCTCCAATCACAGCCCCCCAATACTTTATCTATGTCGCCTGTTTTGTTTGATACTCGTCAGCCACTGCATCAAATTACTGTTGACCTCTAGAGTTTACATTATGCAGCATGTTAGATATAATGTGTCAGGGGCTTCAAGTGCTTAACAGTTGGACAGATCATATGACTTACACAGTAGGCGCTCCAGTCATCTTTCAGGACAGCCAAATCTTTAAAGAAAAACCCAAAGGCGGCTCGCAGAACAGCACCTCTTCAATCTGTTTTGCAGCTTTGCAGCGTCTACGCATGTAAGAAAGACAGAAAGCTCTGCCCTTGAAGTCACATACGCCTCACAGATTCCTGCACATCTCTCTGAGCAGGCTGAGCGTGCAGGTCAAGCCTTAGCCTTTACCCCAAACCCGTCCTCATCATCACCTCCCCAAGGACTAGCAGTTACTCCTCAGTCTGTGCAGAATAACATACTGCTATCTCATCTTCGAATTCAGGATTTGCAACCATCCTTTCCTGACATTGGCATGCCCCCCTTATACTCCCCGCCACCTCCTTCTCAAGCTGCCCTAATTGCGTCCCTGCTTCTCTGATTAATGGAATCAGGCGAGGCACAAATGTAATAATTAAGCAGTATAACAAGTCATAATTTATTCAGCTAAATAACCTCTACCAAAACCAATAATGACTGAAAAGAACCGCAGACAGAGCAGAACGGCAACAAGCTAATTCTGCATTTTTGAACCGCATTAACAGAGAGACATGAGATCATCGCAAATAATGTAATAGCGCTTCAAGTAGAATGAATAAAATATAGAGAGAAACTGGCTATTATGGAAAAAGAAAATGAGTAATTGTCTTCTTTTTTGGCGAGGATTAAGCCTGAATCATCATTTTATTTTACCATTTTGACTTCAAACTGACCACAAGTAATAAAATATTAAAAAACAACCAGAGGATTAAGAATTGGGGCAAATTGAGCTCTTTGATGTTTTCAGGTCATTATCCACCTTAATAAAAGGACAAGCGTCTATGTGCCTGTCTGTGTGTCCATTAGGTTGCTGTGTCTCTGCCATTCCAACAGGTGGTGCATCACAAAGATTCACAGTAATAAAATGGATTACATTTGTCAATACAACAGATGGTGTATCACAAACATTAACACCGCTTTTAAGAATCCCAAAGCAAATGGCTTATAATAGAGATATATGCAATGCATTTGTCACTCCAACAGATGATGCATCACAAACATTTACAGAAATAAAATAAATTACATTTGTAGTAATGTACTTTATTACTAGAAGCTAGCTGTGCTAACTGTCAAATCTAAGTAATCAACATAGACCTGAGTGTATTCAATGTTAACTTTTGCAGTGCACCATCTATTGGAATGCATTTTGTAATGCATGTAATAATAAAATGTCATTCCCACAGATGATGCGTCACACATTTGCAATAATAAACTTTATTCATCCCTAAAAATGTTTGCAATGCACCATCTGTTGGAATGACAGGGGCATAACAACTGGATGGACACAAAGATACACAGACAAACAGACACTTTTTCCTTTAGTTAAGGTGGATATATATATATATATATATATATATATATATATATATATATATATATATATATATACACAGTGTATGTAAGTGTGAATATATACAGTATATAAATATATATATTTACACTGTAAAATCAGAAACAAGCACTTACGAAACACCTTAGAGGCTACAGAAAGGTAAGCAAATCACCAACACGCTCTTTTTTTATCCACAGTTCAGAAGTTTATCTACTGCAGGAGACACACCCACTTCCTTCTTCAAGCCACTCCTCTTACAATCCTCTTGAGGCTGCTGTCAATCATGGAGAATCCACTGCATCCACCTAAACAGGATCATCTGCAGACAGAGGAGCAGTTTCAGCAACAGACTGCTGTCACCGTCCTGCTCTCTGACAGACTGAGGAGATCGTTCCTCCACCACACTATGCGACTCTTCAGTTCCACCCGGGGGGGGGGGGGGTAAACGTTAACATTATACAAAGTTATTGTCTGCTATACCTGCATTGTTATCACTCGTTAATTTAATCTATTTGTATCTATCTATCTATCTATCTATCTATCTATCTATCTATCTATCTATCTATCTATCTATCTATCTATCTATCTATCTATCTATCTATCTATCTATCTATCTATGATATGGGATGGATGGATGGATATATATATATATTATATATATCTATATATATAAAATCCCTATGTGCGTCCAGGTGTCCATGTGTGGGTGCCTTCTGGTGAAGTGCGCATGCGAGGGGCACGGTGCGATGCGCGATATTACTTTCAGAGAAAGTTACAGGCATTTTACAGAAATACAAACCAGTATTACTGCAAGAGGAAATTAAAGGTACACAATACAGTGACTCATATTACAGCCACATACAAGCCAGTATTACTGTCAGAGGAGATTACAGGCATATTACCGACACGCACGCCTGTATTACCGCCAGAGAAAATTAAAGGTATATTACGGACGTACGGACATATATTACGGACGTACAAGCCAGCGGACGTACAAGACGGTATCCTTCAATAAGGGCGCGCACAAAAAGGCGAGCCTCAAAAGGGCGACCTCAATTGGGCGCAGCGAATAAAGGCGCGCGTAAATAAAGATCTGCACCTCTTGCTCTTCACATATTCCAGAGCCATTTGAACTAAATTATCTACGCACCCTTATTGAATAGAGCCGTACAAGACAATATTACTGTCACAGAAAATTAAAGACACACAATACATGGCAGCAGCCCACGAAGAACGGTCAGCTCAGCAAGTAAACATCAACAAAAGAAAGGCTGAAAGAAAGAAAAATACGAGCAACAAAAAGAATGAGGGCAAAGTCCCTTGCCATTTAATATAGACTGTACCTACTAATGTTCATGCACTACTGTTCTAGCGCCCGTTAATGTAACGGGCTAAATGACTAGTATATATATATATATATATATATATATATATATATATATATATATATATATATATATATATATATATATATACTGTAATTAAAGGATAAGAGGATAAGTATCTACTATATATGAAGTTTCAAAGGAAAAGCGCTTCCACACTTAAAATGAATGGGTGCCTGTGTGGCAAGACTGGGCTCTGTGTCTGTTGTGTCCGGGTACCTCCTGGATGCCTATCTGTGGAGGTTTTACAGGCACGATTAGATAGGAGAAGACCGCAGGGAAGATCTAGAGCATAGATGAATTTAATCCATTTTGGAATAAGGCTGTAACATAACAAAATGTGGAAAAAGTGATGTGCTGTGAATACTTTCCGGATGCACTGTATATATATACACACATTACATATACACACATTATATATATATATATATATATATATATATATATATATATATATATATATATATATGTGGTGACGGGCAGCCACAGCCATTACCTGGATTACCAGAATGGAAGGACTTGGGGAGAGAGCATGGCTGAAGCAATAACTCCCCTTGGACGCTAGAGGACAGTCCTCCCAGGCGGCTGTGGCACCACGGACTCTGGTAAGGCAAGCTGGGAGTTGAAGATTATTACAGCCCTGTTGAGTTGCGCGGGGGCAGCCAGGGGTAGCTGCAGAATTCCATAGTGGACTTCCACCACACCTGGGAGTTATTCCAGGTAATACCGCTGAGCCACCTGGAATCACTCCCGGGATCAGAATAAAAGCTGTTGCCTCACTTCAAAGCTTGCCAGAGAGGGAGTAGAGGCAGAAAGACAGAAGAGAGAGGAAGAGAAGAGAAGAAGAGTAAAGAACTGTGAATTGTGCTTATGTGCTATGCTGTGCGGAGAGAGAAAACACTATAAATAAACCGTGTGTGTTGGACTGGAACTTGTGTCTGCCTGTCTGTGTCGGGTTAGGATGGCTTTATGTGCCCCGGTGGTCCACAATATATATTTATATCTTTATACATTATATATAAATATATATATCGCCCTTTTGCTTTTTTCATACTTTGTTATGTTGCAGCCTTTTGCTAAAATCTTTAAATTCACTTTTTTCCCCACATCAAGCAACACTCAAAATCCCAGAACAACAAAGTGAAAACAGGATTTTACAATACTAAAAGTACATAATGTGTAAAAAGTAAAGGGGCCTGAGTACTTTCTGAAGGCACTATATATGATTTTTTTTTCTTTCTGTATTATTATTTTTCTAATAATTTCTCACCCACATCTTACCAATTCTTTCACCCATTTTCATGTAATTAGACCACTACTGGGTGCAACAATTTGTCGCTGATTGTGTAAAGAAAGGGTCATCTCCATTCCCTCTGTGTTCCTAGGCATTTTAGTATGAAAATGTAAACTAAAGTATTGAGGATTTTGTATGAGGAATGCCTGATTTATTTTATTTATTTATTTGCCTCGCTATAACACTTGTATTAGAGGGCCGGTTGTTTGGAGGCCTGAGTGTTATCGATCAATGTGTTTTACACAGACAGTCACATCTGCGCTAAGGCAAAAGTGCTCTTGCTTTGATACCCGAAACAAATAGTAACTTCTTGGACGTGAAGTGCCCAACTCGAGATACTTACAGTGTTATGAAGCGCTCTTCAATAGAATAAAACGACTTTCTCTGTTCTGGGATATCCTCATTAGTATTATTTTCTTAACCGCCAAATCATCATCTTTGTTTGCTTCTCCATTTGGTCAAACTCACATTGATTGACGTACACCATATTCTGTAAGACTAGGCATACACTCTGTGAGTTTTAGAAACCGTGGGCAAGGCACTGTAACATCAGATAGGTGGGCCTGATTGTAGAGGTTGCCAGGTGGGAAGACTCCTCCACTTGCCCATCAGAAAACTGACTTGCCATTCACACTCGTCGTCCGTTGGCTTTTGTTCAGAATCATTGGGTGTTTCCGTTACTTTGTTGCAGTTTCCAGTTAGGCCGGTTGCATTTCAAATTCCAAACTTTCAAGAGAACTAAACTTATCATACAGTAGACACCCCTCGTGGGCGTGTCGTGGACTTCTTTTGTTTCCGCAGAAACATTTTTTTTCCCGGGAGTACAGAAAGACCACGAAAGTTCACTAACTGTTGTGTTGTTCTCTGTGGGTCTCCAAAACATGTTCTGACCCACCAAGGTATGGACATTACAAGACCTCTGTGAAGGTGTCCTGTAGTATCGTTAGCAGCAGATCCTCTCACTCCATAAACTGTGAGGTGGACTTGCTGTGGAGTAGACTTCTTCTTCCAACGTTAGATTAGATTACATAAACTTTATTAATCCCAGGGGGAAATTCAGATGCGTACAGCAGCAGAAACATTAAACACAAGGATACAGACTCACAGGACAGGTAATACAGCCAACGAATGAATTAATGAATCAATCAATAAGTGCATAAGGTGGAAACATCAAATTGCCTGATAGCTGTGGACAGAAAAGACCCCCAAAGTCACTTCTAAGCCCACCGTGGTAGAATAAGCAAGTGAGTATTAATAAAGTATCTATCTATCTATCTATCTATCTATCTATCTATCTATCTATCTATCTATCTATCTATCTATCTATCTATCTATCTATCTATCTATTAGTGCTCGAAGAGAGCGCCTCCTGGAGGGGACGGAAAGAATTTTTCATGATACCATCCAATTTTGCTATTATCTTCTTTTCCACAACAGCTTTGTGTCTGTCCAGGGTTCTCCCTGTGATGGAGCAGACTGTCCTGATAGGTTTGTTCAGGCGTTGTACTTCTTTTGTGCTCAGGTTGCTTCCCCAGGAAACCACACTGTCTACTATGGACTGGTAGAACATTTTCAGCAGTTTGTTGCACATATCAGAAGACTGGAGTCTCCTTAGGAAGTCCAGTCTCCTTTTGGCCCTTCTTGTCCAGCTCCACTGTGTTATCAGACCAGTCCAGTTTGTTGGTACTTGTAGCTCTGCACCACTTCCACGTCCTCCCCCTGAACGGTGACTGGGTTCAGAGGCTTCTTGGTACGTCGGAAGTGCATCACCAGCTCTTTTGTTTTGCTGATGTTGCATTGCAGGTTGTTGTCCCTGCACCAGAAGACAAAGTCCTCCATGACTCGTCTCCATTACTAATGCAACCTATGATGGACGAGTCATCTGAAAGTTTCTGTAAATGGCAAGCACTGGTGTCTCTTGTATGGAGGGTGAACATGGAGGGAGACAGGAGAGTTCAACCTGAGGTACCTCCAGTATTACACAGCACCATTTCTGACACACAGTCCCTCAGCCTCACAAACTGCTGTCTGTTGGTTGGTCAGGTAGTCCATGATCCAGGAGACTCTGGGGGCATCAAGATTCTAAGCCTTATCCCCAGTCTTTGAGGCAGAATTGTGTTGAAGGTACAGGAAAAGTCAAAGAACGTCATCCTGACCTTAGTGCCAAGTCCAAGTGGGAGTCAAAATTAGGCGCAACAGCACATGGTAGAAACAGAACACATTTCAAATAGGTGAGTGCACAAAAGAAGGAAGACACTGCTGTGACTCAGCTTTGTCACAGTAGACATATCAGGTATGCTTCATCTAACGGTGGGATGCTGCATTTTATTTTTTTTTAATAATAAATAATAATAATTCATTACATTTATATAGCGCTTTTCTCAGTACTCAAAGCGCTATCCACACAGGGAAGAACCGGGAAGCGAATCCACAATCTTCCACAGTCTCCTTACTGCAAAGCAGCAGCACTACCACTGCGCCACCTGTGAGGACCTTGTCTTCTTAGGGAGTCAAGGCTTGGGGAGCTGACAAAAAAAAAACTGGGCCTGTTAAATCCCATTGAAGCATATCTTGTGTGATTTTGGACTATGCAAGAAATGAAACGTTGTTGTTACGTATTTACTGTCTGGTAACGACCAACGGCCAACCTGCGTGCATCACTCTTGTGGTGTAAGATTAGGGGGTTTGATCGTCTGACTCACAGGGTACGGCTCTTTGCTTCTAGACCCCTCTGTGTGTGCAAGAGGCCTGACGTGTGTGTGGTCGGCTTATGCTGATTGACCGGCGAGATGTTTTAGGCAAATTGAGTCACATTTGCACCTAAATGAGTATTTATTTTCTTTTACCTTTTTTATTGTTGTTAATGCTCCATGTTAACCCTTGACTCATTATAGTGTGAATGAGATTCTATACTTATTTACGTACTTATTTCCAAATGTATTTAATTACTCACAGCAGACACTTAGCTTGACTACCACAACACATGCAGTTAGATCTTTCCTGTGTTGGATCGTTTTCACACCTCATGCAAACTGCTCCAGGGTTCACCTGATAATAAATAATAATACTAATATGAATAATAATAACTTACATTTACATCTATTTGACTGGCATATGCTTTTATCGGTCTGTTGTGGTGAAAAAGGAGCTGAGCTGTAAGGCAAAGCTCTCAATTTACCAGTCGATCTATGTTCCTACCCTCACCTATTGTCATGAGCTATGGGTAGTGACCGAAAGAACGAGATCGCGAATACAAGCGGCTGAAATGAGTTTCCTCCGCAGGGTGTCTGGGCTCTCCCTTAAAGATAGGGTGAGAAGCTCAGTCATCCAGGAGGGGCTCAGAGTTGAGCCGCTGCTCCTCCGCATCGAGAGGAGTCAGATGAGGTGGCTCGGGCATCTGATCAGGACGCCTCCCTGGTGAGGTAGGAGGAGGCCCTGGGGAAGACCCAGGACACGCTGGAGGGACTATGTCTCCCGGCTGGCCTGGGAATGCCTCAGGATTCTCCCAGAAGAGCTAGAAGAAGTGGCCGGGGAGAGGGAAGTCTGTGTATCTCTGCTCAAGCTGCTGCCCCCGCGACCCGATCTTGGATAAGCAGAAGAGGATGGATGGATGGATGCTTTTATCCAAAGTGACATACAAAAGAGGTAAACATAATTAAGTAAGTAGTTAACAATTACTGCTATTGCTACTTCTACTATTAGTAGTAGTACTACTAATTATTATTATTAATATTATTATGAATAACAATAACAACAATAAGAACAATAATAATAATAAAATTACATCTCGTCACACACGTGCGCATGGGAGGCAGCTAAAGGGCTCGAGGGAAGACAGTTCTGAGGCATGCCGGGATGTGGCAGAGTGCACTGATTCTTTTTTTCCTTTGCCTGTAGACCATTCCCAGGAGATCTCACCTGGCTCTCATGACGTCACTTCCGGGACCGAGCCAATGGAAGAAGACCTTACCAGCTCCAGCCCCTGTGATGTCACCTCCGGGCTTGAACCAATGGCAGATGATCCTGAGCCAGACCCATATGACCTCACTTCCTGTCCTCCCCTTTAAAAGTCTAACCGTTTCCTCTATGTGTCAGTCTTGTTGTGGACTCTGTTGTATGCACATCAGTGCTCTATATTTGCATTTTCAACGTTGCAGCCAGGATACCTCATTATACGGGTGGCTGCCCCAAACCTTTATCTGTGTGATGTCTCATTATTGTGACAATCTATATAGCACTTTTATCGCTACTTGAAGCACCCACCTGGATGATGCGACGGCAGCCATTATTGTGCCACCATGCTCACCACACACTAGCTATTAGGTGATGTTGTGTAGAAACTTAGTGTTCCACCAGAAATGAAGATTTTACATACAACCCCAAATCAGAAAAAGTTGGGACAGTGTGGAAAATGTGAATAAAAAAAGAAAAAAGCAAGTTATAAATTCTCCTGCAAATTTTATTTCATTGCAGACTGTATGAACACAAGATAATTCATGTTTTTTTTTTGTCAACATCATTTGATTTGTAAATAAATATCCATTCTTGCCATTCAGGCTTGCAACACATTTCAAAAAAAGTTGGGACAGTACAGCATTTACCACTTTGTACAGTTCCCCTGTCTTTTAACAACACTTAAAAGACGTTTAGGCATTGAAGAAATCAAGTGACTAAGTGTTGCAGGTGTTAGTTTGTCCCATTCTTCTTGCAAACAACGTTTTAGGTGCGCAACAGTACGGGGTCTTTGTTGACGCATTTTTCGTTTCAAAATGCGCCAAACATTCTCTATAGGAGACAAATCAGGGCTGCAGGCAGGCCAGTCAAGCATCCGCACCCTCTTCTTACGCAGCCATGCCTTTGTTATGCGCGCGGTATGTGGTTTGGCATTGTCTTGCTGAAATAAGCATGGGCATCCCTGGAGAAGATGTCGTCTTGAAGGCAGCATTTGTTCCTCCAAAACTGAGATATACTTCTCAGCATTGATGGTGCCATCGCAGAAGTGCAAGTTACCTTTGCCGAAGGCACTGGCACAACCCTATACCATGACAGACCCTGGCTTTTGGACTTGTATCTGGTAACAGTCTGGGTGGTCCTTTTCCTCTTTGGTCTGCAGCACACGGTGTCCAATTTTTCCAAAAAGATGTGAAAAACCGATTCGTCTGACCACAATACACGTTTCCACTGCACAATGGACCATCCCAGATGCCTCCGAGCCCAGAGAAGTCGACGGCGCTTCTGGACACTATTTATGTAGGGCTTCCTTTTGGCACAGTACAGTTTTAGCTGGCATTTCCTAATGTAACTACGTACTGTAGTGCTTGAGAGTGACTTCCTGAAGTAGTCCTGAGCCCACGCAGTTATATCATTTATTGATGAATGACGGTTTTTAATGCAGTGCCGTCTGAGGGCTCGGAGATCACGGCCATTCAGTTTAGGCTTGCGCCCTTGGCCTTTGCGCACGGTAATTTCTCCAGATTCCCTGATTCTTTTCACTATGTTATGCACTGTAGAAGGAGAAATGCCCAAATCTCTTCCTATCTGTCTTTGAGAAACGTTTTTCTTCATCATTTCAAAGATTTTTGCCCGCACTTGGTGGCAAACTGGCGATCCTCTGCCCATCTTTGCTCCTAAAGGAGTAGGCCTTTCCTCGATGCTGCTTTTGTACCGAATCATGATTGCAATCACCTGTTAACATCACCAGTTTCAAATCACATCATTATTTAGTTATTATACCTCATTACTACCCCTTAATTGCCCCCATCCCAACTTTTTTTGGAATGTGTTGCAAGCCTGAATGGCAAGAATGGATGTTTATTTACAAATCAAATGATGATGACCAAAAAAAACATGAATTATTTTGTGTTCATACTGTCTGCAATGAAATAAAATTTGAGGAGAATTTATAACTTGCTTTTTTCTTTTTTTTATTCACATTTTCCACACTGTCCCAACTTTTTCTAATTTGAGGTTGTACACGCATTCTGTATTTATAGCCTATTCTTTTGTAAATAGTGGCACTTAACTTTTGTTTTTGTTTTTTTTTTTATGTTTGTATTGTTTTTAATGCTCCTTGTTAACCCTTGACTCATTATACTGTGAATGAAACAATTGGATTGAAACAAACACCTGAAGCCACTGTGGCCCATCAGGACTGATGTTGCTCACCCCCGATTTAAAGGGTCTGAGTCTTAAGTAGCAAATCAATGAAATGATATTAATTAGCTGCAAAAACCAATGAATGAGATTCCGTACTTATTTCTGTGCAAATTTAATTACTCACAGCAGACACTTAGATGACTAACACGGCACATGCAGTTATGCACATAATGCACAGTATTGTCTCTAGTTAGATGCCTTCTGTGTTGGATCATGTTCATACCTCATGCAAACCACTCCAGGGTTCGCCTATTAATAAATAACAATACTAATAATAATAATAATAATTTGCCTTTACATTTATATGATTGGGCGGCACGGTGGCGCAGTGGGTAGCGCTGCTGCCTCGCAGTTGGGAGATCTGGGGACCTGGGTTCGCTTCCCAGGTCCTCCCTGCATGGAGTTTGCATGTTCTCCCCGTGTCTGCGTGGGTTTCCTCCGGGCGCTCCGGTTTCCTCCCACAGTCTAAAGACATGCACGTTAGGTGGATTGGCAATTCTAAATTGGCCCTAGTGTGTGCTTGGTGTGTGGGTGTGTTTGTGTGTGTCCTGCGGTGGGTTGGCACCCTGCCCAGGATTGGTTCCTGCCTTGTGCCCTGTGTTGGCTGGGATTGGCTCCAGCAGACCCCCGTGACCCTGTGTTCGGATTAAGCAGGTTGGAAAATGGATGGATGGATGGATTTATATGATTGGGTGGCACGGTGGCACAGTGGTAGCGCTGCTGCCTCGTAGTAAGGAGACCTGGGTTCGCTTCCCGGGTCCTCCCTGCGTGGAGTTTGCATGTTCTCCCCATGTCTGTGTGGATTTCCTCCCACAATCCAAAGACATGCAGGTTAGGTGCATTGGCGATCCTAAATTGTCCCTAGTGTGTGCTTGGTCTTTGTGTGTGTGCCCTGCGGTGGGCTGGCACCCTGCCTGGGTATTTGTTCCTGCCTTGCACCTTGTGCTGGCTGGGATTGGTTCCGGCAGACCCCCGTGACCCTGTAGTTAGCATACAGCGGGTTGGATAATGGATGGATGGATGGATTTATATGATTGGCAAAGAGGTAAAATAATCTTATATACAAATGTTTACACGTGGAAGTGTGTGTGTGTCTGTCTGTCTGGCCTGGAAGTGCGAAGCTAAAGCATGAAACTCAAAGAGCCAGCAAGGCGGCCATAAGTTAATGAGTCTTAAGAAGAAAGAAGAAGTGCGAGGCTACAACACGAAGCTGAAAGAAAGCGACTCTGTCGCCAAAGTGAGACCACAGAGGAGAGGCAAACTCGCTTAGCCACTAATACACAAGCGAGGCAAGCACATCGGCAAAGCGAAACTGCCGACTCTGCATTTCAATTTTATTTCTGGATGATTTTAATAGTTTCTAGGAGCCCGGGGTTTATACAGCACGGGCTTACACAGCTAGTTGAGTAATAATTAACAATTATTATTATTACTACTACTACTACTACTACTGATAATAATCATCATTATTATTATTATTTGTAATTTCATAATAATAAATGACATCTATATAGTGCTTTTATCGCTACTTGAAGTGGTTTACATCGAAAGAGGAGAATCACTTCAAGCATTACCAATGTGAAGCACCCACCTGGATGATGCGACAGCAGCCATTATTGTGCCAGTACACTCACCACATGTTAGCTATTAGTTGGCGCGGTGCAGCGCTTTAGCATTTCACCATAGCATACTCAAAATGAAGGTTTTACATGCATGGCAGGATAGCTAACTATTTATAGCTTACACGTCTGTGAATACTGTAGTTAAAGGGTGCACTTACCTGTTTTTGGTTTTCATTTTAATTTATTTCATTTTATTTTTTGCAGCATGGGAGTTAGTGCAAGGGGGGCGCACAGTCATGGCAGTGTAGTACATCCATAGCTACATTTGAGTCTGTCCTGGAAAGGGCACCAGGAGAGGCCAATTGCAGTGCAAACTACCAGGCACACTGCCATCATTCTCCGTACAGAAGGGAGGTGCATGCCCAAGTTGGCAGCTGTCAAAGACGACACAGGGTGGCTGTAGAGCTGTGGCGATAGACAGTGCCACAGAGGTCTGGAAAGCTCATGGAAACTTTGAATGATTGATCGTGAGTTCCTATTGGACAAAAATCATAACGTGGATATTGTCAATATGCGAGATGGGGATTGGAGGAGCACACTTCTCATCTACAGAGATTGGTTCCCTAGAACCAGGAGGCGATATAAAACAACGTAGACACTAGAGGGCGTCTTGATCCAAGCTACAGATCATTCAGAGGTGTAGTATGGATAGAGAGAAGGTGTTAGAGAGAACCTCTGATTTAAATCAAGGTGGAGGCTTTCTGGGAAGGAGAGGCAGTGAGCTGAAGGGATGAGTGCCATTAGTTCACCTTAATTTGGAAATATATTTTCCCATATATTTGTTTTTTTCCTGGAGCGAATTATTTGTGGAAGCAATAGACCTTTGTCATTTTGTTTTTCATTTTTGACAGCAAAACAAACAGTGCAGGGCTTGTAAATATAATTAGACACATACAGACGAAAGACCTGTGTGTATGGAGCAGTCTGCTCTGTTCACACTTAACCACAGCCACTAGATGGCGTAGGCCTGCACTTAAAAATTTTTTAGGACCTTGCATGCACTTCACTTCTCACTACGAAAGACCCATGTGCAGTAAACGCCATCGCGCAATAATGATGTCGTGCTAATGATGCAGATGAAGAGACACAACGTAAAACGAATCAATCACCACAGCTCAACAACGTGCAAGTGAAACACCTCAGCAACGGAGGGTAAGGCTTGAAGTTTTCACTAAAAACATTGTCTATCTGGAGGTATTTTCTTGAGGCAAAGTTTAATAGGACTCATATGCCAGCAATTTGGCTAAGATATGGTATCGCCAGTGTCTTCTTATGAAAGCCAGGGGGGCAGCAAGCACAGGTGGGTCCAAGTCCTCTGCACTGGGTCATTCTTAAGAGTTAGCTGACGCCTCTCCAAGTTCACCAATGTAGTAAAACTGACTGATAGGGAGTCTTCTGGTTGTTTTTTGTCCCAAAGACCACACACGGCTAGTTTGTAGATAGTCCATTATTATTTGCCTCTGGTTTTTGCATATAGTTTATAATGTGTGTCATTGCAGTATTGTGTAATAATCATTTTTGCAAGATACCTATTTTTGTTGTTTGCAGTATTTCACCTTTTTCAGTTTTTTTATTCATTTTATTTGTAATAAAAGCCAGTACTGTTTGCACCTTTTCCATGTGTCTATTTACATTTGCGTTCGGTTATGAACTACTAGGATCCCAGAATCCGAAATCGTGGACACATGGGCGTCTGCGGATCACTCTCTGGGCTCATCTGAGGTACTGTATGTGCTACAGCTCCAAGTTGAGAGGTAGCAATACAACTAACATTATTCTCTCTTGTTCCCTGGGACGACGCCCAGTAAGGTCAAGTGACTCCGCCCCTTACAGTCCACGAACCTATAAATCCCGCAGCTGCTTGAAAGAGCTGTTCGGTCTTTCACTGAACTTATTGCAGTATGGATCCTTCTAAATCCTACTTTGCCTGACAACAACCTTAATTCTGAACACTCTTGTACTGGTGTATACAGCAGCCCTAATTTTGGTTGACTTTTCGGTATTTTCTTTGTTGGAGTTAAACAGGAACAACCAGGTTGGCACCCCAGCATTTTCCAGTGATGACATGCAGCTCCTTATTCGACCACAGTGGTGAAGGGGTTGAGAGACAGTTATCCAATTAGAGACCAAGGATGATTAGAGGGCCAGAATGACTAGGCCATAATGGGCAATTTAAACAACATATCAGGAAATACTGTACAGTTTTTGGAAGATGCCCAAGGATCGTTATTGACCACAGAGAGGCAGGACCTCGATTTTATGTCTTATTTGACATATACTATCCAGTTTATTTAGAGCATAGTTGAGTAATTTTAGACTGCACCTGAGTGCGATCAGTGTGTGTTCACACCTACCTAAATGACCTGGAGTTTCACGGAAATCTCACCAGAATCCAAAAAAAGCACACCAAACAAGCTAAGTGTGAAAATACAGTATCTAATATATCACCAGTGGCCGAACTTCCCAACCAGTAGGTTTTTGGATGAATATGCACTGGCAGTAGTGGTGATCGAGTTCTGGGGTGACTTCCAGAGTCAAGAGTCTTTTAAATTCAAATCATGGATTTCAAAATTATTTAAATTGGTTTGTCATCCTCGTATAAAGCTGGGAGGGAGTACTGCTTTCAGAGAGGCTAACAAACTCAGATGTTATGACCTCAACATTTGTACTCCTATTGAATTTCAAACACTGAATGCACATACTTGGGGGATTAGCTAGAAAACCCACAGGCTGTTTTTTTATCATTTTGGAGGGAAATAAACGGTAAGAGTTATAATTAAAGATGAAAGATGCATCTGGTTCATAGTTGTCTTTGCTACATAAACTGTAGGTGTAAATACAAGCAATAAGTAAAGCATCACGCATTCTGCTTGAATAAAAGAGTGTGGGAATAGTTTGGGGTAGAAAAGTCACAGTTACATTTAAATCAAAAACAAGCAAAAAAAAAAACTTCTAATAGCCCAAGTCACATGAGCTGAGTTTTATCATCAGACGCGTGCCTTCTGCTCCAGAAATACAATTTGCTTTTCCCCGAATGAATTCAAGTCTCGTCGAGACCTTTAACAACCTGCAAGTAGAGTAGATGCATTTACTTGTGAATAGGAGAGCTTGAGGATGACACTCCTTTTCTTCTATTGTTATCTTTTCACACCACTCTTTTATCTTTTTCAGATGGATGTGAATTAAATTAACCTTTCATGGGAATATAAAGCCGCTCAGCAATCTAAATTATTTAATATGTTATAACACCTATATCTGGTAGGAGGTCGTACCTAAGGGTTATCAAGACAGTTTCATAAACTGCAACCTTTGACGCAAATGCATTTTTATATACTACACACACACATATATATTATATTATATATATATATATACACACACGAGGGACATTCAAAAAGTTTGTGCACTTTTATATTTGCATTAGAAACGGTGAAGGCAGGAACAGTAGCAATTGGTCATGTCTGAGAGTGTCATGTGACTGGGAAAACTGCATCACAAAGGTGGAAAAGTGATGGAATTTGATTTTGAATATCTCTTGTATATATATATATATATATATATATATATATATATATATATATATATATATATATATATATATATATATATATATATATATATATTGTGAGGGGGTTCAGTCCTGACACAACCACATGGACACCAACTCTTCATAATTACACACGCCTTTTATTTCTCCACAAATAAAGTCCCACACAGCACAGTGCTTCCCGCACCAAACACCCTTTCCTCAGGCCTTTCACTGTCCATGGGCTGCCTTTCCTCTCCTCATGAGAGCTTCGTCCTGCTCCCACTCCCGACTCTAGCTCCCGTTGTAGGGAGGCAGCCCCTTTTATCCCCACCCGGATGTGCACCAGGTGTTTGCTGAAGTTCTTCCGGCAGCACTTCCTGGTATGGCGGAAGTGCTGCCCTTGCACCTGGAAGCACTCCGGGCATTCCTGGAAGGTCCTTCTTCCACCTTCCCAGGTGTGGCAGAAGTGCAGGTTTCCCGGGCTCTTCAATGTTAGGTTGCACCCCCTGGCGGCGGCCACGGGCCCCAGTGGGTTTGAGCCTCCTGGCTCCGTCCCTGTGGTCCCTTCTTTATCCAGGGCGGTTGCCTCCTCGTGGCCCGGGGAACAAATAAACCGCCTCTCGGCCCTTCCAGGCATCCCAGCTGGGTCTGCCACACAGCCTCCTGTGACAATAGATAGATAGATAGATAGATAGATAGATAGATAGATAGATAGATAGATAGATAGATAGATAGATAGATAGATAGATAGATAGATAGATAGATAGATAGATAGATAGATAGATAGATACTTTATTAATCCCAAGGGGAAATTCATATATATACAGTATATATATATATATATATATATATATATATATATATATATATATATATTGTAAAGGCCAGCCCTGACACAGACAGGAGTAGGACACAAGTTCAAAACACTCAGGGCTTTTATTTTTTCTTTTCCCCTGTGGGAATCATCTCCCCGTTTCCCACAAGAACAGCCACACAGTCCCAATCACAAGCACAATAACCAAACACAATTCTGTTCCTTTTTCGTCTTCTTTTTCTCCTCCATTCCTCTCCAGCAAGCTTTGTCTCCCCCCCTCTCGACTCTGGCTCCCTGAGTGGTGTCTGCTGGCTCCTTTTATAAGGCACCCGGAAGTGCTCCAGGTGTCTGATGACCTACTTCCAGCATCACTTCTGGGTGTGGCAGAAGAGCTGCTCTCCACGGTCCCCAACAGGGCTGTATCACACTCCAGCTCCGATGGGGCCCTGTGGGAGTCCGAGGCATCGCTGTGATCCAGGGTGGCTGCCACCTAGCATTCCTTGTGGAGGTAATGTCTCCTCCCCTGCTCCTTCTGGTGTGGAGGCATCCTGGCCAGGCAAGGGTCCCGGCTGTCCTCGACTACAGTGTACAGTATATATAAATATGTATATACGGTATAAAATGTAAATGTGTTTTAAAACTGTACTTTAAAAAACTGCTAAAAACTCATTATGTTAACATGGCTTTCTTATAGCTTCATTTTAGTTTAACCCTGATATTCTGTATATGCATTTAATTATAACTAACCCCTATTTTCTCTGCTGTTCTATTTCCATTTTTCTGTGATGGTGATCTACATCACCACCACCTGATCAGGGCACCATGCAGTCCCTACAGTGATGGACTGAAGGCCAGAGGTCCACATGACCATCATCATCGTCTAATTCTTCCACGTGAAGCCAGAAAACCAGGAGGACCAATTGAGATCACTGATGTTAGGTAGAATGCCTAGTGGGGGCTCGGTGGTCTCGTGGCCTCGCAGCCCCTGCAGATTTTGTTTTTTTTTTCTCCAGCCGTCTGGAGTGTTTTTTTGTTTTTTCTGTTCTCCCTGGCCATTGGACCATAGTTTTATTCTTTGTTAATTACTCTTGCCTAATTTTATTTTTATATTTTGTTTCTTCTTTTTTTTCTCTTCCTTCATCCTGTAAATAACTTTGAACTACATCTTTTGTATGAAAACGTGCTATAGAAATAAATGTTATTGTTGTTGTTGATGTATGTATGCCACTCGATCAAATAGATAGATAGATAGATAGATAGATAGATAGATAGATAGATAGATAGATAGATAGATAGATAGATAGATAGATAGATAGATAGATAGATAGATAGATAGATAGATAGATAGATAGATAGATAGATAGATAGATAGATAGATAGATAGATAGATAGATAGATAGATCTTTATTTGTCCCTGGGGGAAATTTGGCTTTTTACAGAAGCTCTTTAAATAAATAAATTCATAAATAGACAGATGAAGAGAACTTAAAAGAAAGAAAACTTCTGAATTGGTAGTTCCTGGCCCAGTTAGGTGCTATACAGGCATATTGCTGTTGATATAAAGGACCCCCTGTCGCATTTCTTCACACACTGCTGCTGAATCATTTGTTGGCTTGAAGTCCTCAGTGTTGATGTGTCAGAGAGAGGATGTGCAGCATTGTTCATAATGGCACTCAGTTTTGCTTGAATTCTCTCCTCCTCTATGACCTCCAGGGGTTCCAGAGTGTATCCTATAGCTGAGCCTGCCCTTTTAATTAGTTTGTCAATTCGGTGGTCCTATCTTGAAGTGATGTTACCAGCCCAGCACACCACACTCTGGCCTTCATGGAGTTGTAGGAGATGTGAAGGATGTCACTTCTCAAATTAAAGGAATTAACTAAAAACTAATGGTACTAGAACCTGGTCCAGAGAAGAGCGACTAGGCTGATTCCAGGGCTACAGGGGTTGAATTATGAGGAAAGATTAAAAGAGCTGAGCCTTTACAGTTTAAGCAAAAGAAGATTAAGAGGTGACATGATTGAAGTGTTTAAAATTATGAAGGGAAATAGTGCAGTGGATCGAGACTGTTATTTTAAAATGAGTTCAACAAGAACACGGGGACACAGTTGGAAACTTGTTAAAGGTAAATTTCGCACAAACATTAGGAAGTTTTTTCTTTACACGAAGAACGATAGAAAATTGGAATAAGCTACCAAGTAGTGTGGTAGACAGTAAGACGTTAGGGTCTTTCAAAACTCGACTTGATGTTTTCTTGGAAGAAATAAGTTGATAGTACTGGCGAGCTTTGTTGGGCTGAATGGCCTGTTCTCGTCTAGAGTGTTCTAATGTTCTAACCTTGATTTTGGTCTTAAAAGCACATAACTGGTGGTTAGAAAAGATTAATGTAATGATTTATGTATATATATATTATCACACAGAGCATTCTTATCAGCTCAGCTGAGGTAAATGTTTCAGTAATAAATGACAAAATTATTTCTGTTTTAATGATGTGTTTACATAGATTTTTGTAGACATGAAACATCCATGAAATGCATGCATAACAAATAACAATCTATTATTTCCCCAATACAACTCCCAGAACCTCCCTCCAAGATAAAAAGAGTTGATCTGGTGGATCTTTCTGCCCTTTCTGCATTGGTGGGAGGATGGGACAGCAGGCTGCATGCTGCTTGTGCTGATCGACACACTAACAACACAAAAGATGCTGACGGAAAGGTGCGAAGGGATTTAAAGTGGGCCGGAATTTCATAGGTTTTGGCAATTCTAGTGTAAAACAAAGCTAAGTTATTTCTCCTACGTGATTTCTTATCGCCGTATCACTAGGGAGGGTGTATCGTCGTTTATGTTATATCTCAATAGATTTGGGTTAATTAACAAGCCACAATCACAAAAGAACTCATTCCCAGGGAGTGAACACCCCCTGCAGGACACACTTGGAGCCTTTCACTATGGTATGAACCCAACTATCATGATGCAGTAAATTGAATCAGGACACACTGTCATGCCAGCCATCTTGCCACTGGATGTGTTCTTGGCACCATTACAGTCGAAGAATCCTGTGGTTGAGGGTCAAGAGTATCTGAAGGAATGGGCAGCAAACAAGAAGGCAGTCATTTTTTTTAGTTATACATCTCTTATAAAAGAAAATAAAAACTTTTTTTTGATATATTTATTTGTCAATTCTGCACTAGATCAGCACAATCTGTGGCACCAAATGTTCTTCTTGCATAACCATTTTGTTACCTAAAATAATCACAATATAGTGAAAAATCTCGCCGGGCTCAGCAAATCAGTCGGAACTGTCTGCATGTTTCATGGTCGGTTTTTAAGTAGTGAATTAAGTCCATTTAAAGCTTAACTTGTAAAGCATAAGCCTGCTTATTATATACATTGCAGATATCTTCATATACAGCCTCCCCACATGCGTTGCTTCCAGTAATTAGCAGTTCAATCTCTCCTGATTCTTACAATTGTGATCCGCCTGAGCGAGTGAAGTGGCTGTTTAATATAATAACATAATAAATGAGAACGGCGTTGGCCATTGTGCTTGAAAAATTGCAATTGTTTCTATCAAGTTATAATGGCTTTTAATCGTTAATAGTTTTAGTTCATATGATGAGAATGCCGTGAATGGAAAATGCCGCTAATCCTCTGTAACGCCAAAAGGAGAAGCACCTACTCTTGGATTTCTCGTTTAATTTAAAAGAAGTGTGCATCAAATTGAAGTTTGTGCTGTTGAGAATTACATGAATTCTTGAATGTCAAACTGGTGGAAAGTGGAACAGAATAATAACAGTGGAGTGATTTTCATCCATCCATCCATAAATCCATTTCTGAATGCAAGTTTGCAGTTCAGAGTCACAGCAAACGAAAATCCAACCCTGAGCAGGAGGCCCGTCCATCTCGTAAGCTCCCACAGTCATTCCTGCTGGCCTAATGTAGAGCACTAAACTGTATGGCTTTTGGGGACAGGGGAAGAATTGGGGGGGACTCTAGGACATAGATGGATTCTCAGTGGCCAGCGTTCTAGAATAGTTTCAGTAGTTAATTCATCAAGCAGGCCTAGTGCTTGGTTTTGTTTCAGTTTTTGACTTTCTTCTGTTCCCGACTTCACTTTTGGTTTTGTTTCCTGTAAAGGCCAGCCCTGACACAGACAGGCGTAGGATACAAGTTCAAAGCATACAGGGCTTTTATTTTTTCTTTTCCCCTGTGGGAAACATCTCCCCGTTTCCCACAAGCACAGCAATACAGTCCTACCTGGATGTGGCAGAGGAGCTACTCTCTAGGGCTCAGCAGCCATTGCAGCAACCCCTGGCGGTGCCTACAGACCCCAACAGGGCTTTATCAAACTCTAACTCCCATGGGGACCTACGGAAGTCCAAGACACCGCTATATGATCCAGGGTGACTGCAACCTAGCCATCTGGGGGAGGTAATGTTTTGGCCACATCTCCTCCCCTGCTCCTTCTGGTGTGGAGGCATCCTGGCTGGACAAGGGTCCTGGTTGTCCACTTGGTTTTGTTTCCTGATGATTTAATATCATTGTGGTTCTGACCGCTACCTATCACCTCATTACGAGTCTGCCTGACCTGACAGTGCCTGGTTTCCTTGCTCCTCACGGTAATTTCTGGAGACCCTTGTCTCTACAACAAGGAAGTGCACAACACTGACATTTATCCTCTCGACCCTGGTGGTGTCATGCGCCATGCAATTCGGGATGATCTTACCTAGCAACGGCATAGCAACTGTCAACAGAATGATGCCAAAGGAGCCATGTCCATAAAATAAACAACAGGGCGGTAGAATTTGTTTCATTTTAAACAATGATTAAAATATGTTCAAACAAAAACAAAAAATGAACAACTGGATTCTGTGGACTCCAAACCTTCCAAAATCGTGTTTTAGAGATCAAGGAATAGCTATAGAAAAATCGAAAAACAATAATCAGGTAATAACAGGAAGATATAAGAGTGCAGAGATTAAGACACAAAAGGAACAGTCAGAAAGGTAGGACTTCAGTCAGTCCAAAGCAGAATCATAGATTCGGAATTTATTGAGGGAAGAGATTACCAAGGAATGGTTAACAATATTGAAAGCTGATGAAAGGTTAAGGATGTAATATGGACAGAGGAGATATTATAGCAGGGGGCTAGAACATGTTTTTTACTAGAATTTGGCATCAGGTGAACCCCTAGAGATAGGTCCCAGCAATGCATATGATAATGCATTTCACACTGATAATGCTCGTGTATGGAAGACCAGAAGTACTCCAGAGTGGGAGATAAAAGGAAGTGCCTGCCTCACTGGGACGAACCAGAGTCGGGAGGAAGGTGGACAACACTTGCAAGGAGAAGTGGAGGAGGCAGTGACAGAGAGAAAGAAGAAAACAGTTGCTTTATTGTGCAGAGAATTGTGCTTATCACATCTACTTGGGTTTGCGGTGGTTGGAAATGCTTGATAAAGAAGAGTTTCCCACAAATAACGCCTCTTTGCCTTTTATACTTGTGTCCGTGCCTGTTTATGTTGGGTGTTTGGGGAGCTGGAGCGCCTCCTGGTGTCCACAACGCCTGTTACGTGGTGAGAATGAGACTGAACAGGGGCCCATCAGTACAGTTTCTGTTATGAGCCCTGATATGTATTATGTTGATCCCCGATTTCCCCTTAATTGATTTAAATGAATAAATGCACTAACTCTGCATCCGCAGCTTTTCCGCACAATTATACCGCAGAAGTGTATGAATAAAACTGCCAGTTATAGTATTTATTTCTCCATTTAAAGAACAGCATATTAATACTATGCCCGTAACAAATAACAGGGAGCAACGCAAAAAAATAATTGTGATCTGCAGGACTGAGCTACGTAGCTAAATAATTTTACAACGGTATAAGGAGAATTTGACATTCAAACGGTTTCGTATACTTCTGATAAGCTAATCCACACCATTCCCAGCAGGTAGAGCGCACGAGTTTAACATCGAATAATAAACAGCAATTTCTTCAGTGCTCAGTGCTCTCTACCCGCTGCCAAAGCTGAATGCTTCAGAAAGCCAGATACCCCAGGCTGTAATCAGAGTGGCAGGCCTAGAGCAATAACAGCGACGGTCTCCTATCTATGTAGTCAAGCCTCTGCAATTCTGTTCGCTTAAAATTCTGAGCGTTTAATACTTCCAGTTGCATCTAAATCCAGATACAAAACCTGTCAAACTATTTACTTCGAGTGAAATCTCTCCTGAATAATTCAAAAGAGGCAAGGAAGGCTTGCGAGTAGAAAAAAAAAAAAGGCTAAGGAGGAATTTAATGAGATCTCACGTTTCAGTGCTGCATTGTCACCACTACTGCTCAACATTTAATGAAATGAATTTTCTCCGTTTACAGAGCTACCATTTAACGTCATGAAAGAATCATGTAGAGAGTCACTTGTGCACTTAAGATTCCCGGTGAATTTCACACACAGGGTGCACAAATCTGCCTGCATTTAATTCAGGGGGGCCATGCTGTTGTAATTTACGTATGGGTCATACGTTAAGCAGTGGGTTTCGTCATTTAGAAGATGGGGATATGGTGGCACGACTGGTGTGTTACAACGGCAAACCGAAACTGAAGATGAAACGCCAGTGTAGTGAAATATTAAAAGTTAAAGTAACAGAATACAATAACACAGTCCGTCTTGAGAGGCGCTGCTATTTCTCTAAGATTATAAATAACAATGCTAGTAATCCCAGAGTCTTATTCTCAACGATTGATTGTCTGTTAAACCCAGGTAACTCAAAGGAATGCCTCCTAAGTACTTCAAGTAAAACCTGTGAGGCAAAACATTAATGATATTCAAAATAACATAGTATATCTCCCCAACACTAAGGATCCTCCTAAACCCCAGTATTCCATTATAAACAAATTGAACTCTTTCACTAGGATAGATTTACCCGATTTACATAAAATAATTTCTCAGATGAAACCCTCCACCTGTGCCCTTGACCCAATACCAACAAATTCTTTCAAAGAAGTATCGGGCGTGCTTATTGATAATGTTCTTGACATAGTAAATTCGTCATTAGATACGGGGGTCTTCCCAGACTGTCTTAAGACTGCGGTAGTTAAACCCCTACTTAAGAAAAATAACCTCGACCCCTCTGCTCTTGAAAATTTTAGACCCATCTCTAACCTGCCTTTCTTAAGTAAAATTCTAGAGAAGGCAGTCATTATGCAGTTAAATGAGCACCGTAATAAACCTGCTATTCTTGATAAATTTCAGTCAGGTTTTAGAACAAATCACAGCACAGAAACTGCACTCGTTAAAGTAGTAAATGACTTGTGGGTAAATGCGGACAGAGGCCATTTATCTGTTCTCATCCTCTTATATCTGAGTGCCGCATTTGACACCATTGATCATAATATTCTTAAGAATCGCCTTAGTCAGTGGGTGGGCCTCTCTGCCAGTGTCTTAAATTGGTTTGAATCCTACCTGGCAGGGAGAAAATTCTTTGTTAGTTGTGGTAATTATAACTCAAAGACACATGATATCCTATATGGTGTTCCACAAGGCTCTATCCTGGGTCCGCTGCTCTTCTCAATCTACATGCTTCCATTAGGTCAGATTATCTCAGGTCACAATGTGAGCCACCACAGCTATGCTGATGACACACAGCTGTATTTATCATTAGCGCCTGATGACCCTGAATCTATTGATTCACTAACACTAACTTGTATTTCAGAATGGATGAATAGTAACTTTCTCAAGTTAAACAAAGAGAAAACTGAAATCTTGGTAATTGGCAATAATGGATATAATGAGGCTATTAGAAATAAACTGGAAGCATTAGGATTAAAAGTCAAAATGGAGGTAAAAAGCTTAGGGGTAACTGTTGACTGTAATCTAAATTTTAAATCACATATTAATCAGATCACTAGGACAGCATTTTTTCACTTAAGAAACATAGCAAAAAGTTAGACCTCTTATATCATCGAAAGATGCAGAGAAATTAGTTCATGCGTTTGTTTTCAGTTGACTAGATTATTGTAACGCACTCCTCTCAGGACTACCCAAAAAAGACATCAATCATTTGCAACGAGTGCAGAATGCAGCTGCTAGAATCCTTACCAGGAAAAAAAAATCCGAGCACATCTCTCCAGTTTTGATGTCACTACACCTGTGTCATTCAGGATTGACTTTAAAATTTTGCTTATGGTTTATAAAGCCTTAAATAATCTCGCCCCATCCTATATATCGGAATGTCTGACATCTTATATTCCAAATCGTAACCTCAGATCCTTAAATGAGTGTCTCCTTAGAATTCCAAGAGCAAAACTTAAAAGAAGTGGTGAGGCGGCCATCTGCTGTTATGCACCTAAAATCTGGAATAGCCTGCCAGTAGGAATTCGCCAGGCTAATACAGTGGAGCACTTTAAAAAACTACTGAAAACACATTACTTTAACATGGCCTTCTCATAACTTCACTGTAATTTAATCCTGATACTCTGTATATCCAATTCATTATAATAACTAACCATCCATCCATCCATCCATTTTCCAACCCGCTGAATCCGAACACTGGGTCACGGGGGTCTGCTGGAGCCAATCCCAGCCAACACAGGGCACAAGGCAGGGAACCAATCCCAGGCAGGGTGCCAACCCACCGCAGGACACACACAAACACACCCACACACCAAGCACACACTAGGGCCAATTTAGAATCGCCAATCCACCTAACCTGCATGTCTTTGGACTGTGGGAGGAAACCGGAGCACCCGGAGGAAACCCACGCAGACACGGGGAGAACATGCAAACTCCACGCAGGGAGGACCCGGGAAGTGAACCCAGGTCCCCAGGTCTCCCAACTGCGAGGCAGCAGCGCTACCCACTGTGCCACCGTGCCGCCCTTATAATAACTATTCATTCAAAATCTGTACTAACCCCTACTCTCTCTTCTGTTTCCTTTTCCGGTGTCCTGTTGGTGGTGGCTTGCGCCACCACCATCTACCCAAAGCACCATGATGTTCCAACAATGATGGATGGATTAAAAGCCAGAAGTCAGTATGACCATCAGCATCAAGTGACTCCGTGAAAAACCCGAACTACAAAGAGGACTATTTCATTTATGTTAGGTAGAATGCCCAGAGGGGACTGGGTGGTCTCGTGGCCTGGAACCCCTACAGATTTTTTTTTTTCTCCAGCTTTCTGGAGTTTTTTTTTTGTTTTTTCTGTCCCCTCTGGCCATCGGACCTTACTCCTTTTCTATGTTAACTAATGTCTTATTTTAATTTCTTATTTTGTCTTTTATTTTTCTTTTCTTCATTATGTAAAGCACTTTGAGCTACTTTTTGTATGAAAATGTGCTATAGAAATAAATGTTGTTGTTGTTGTTGTTGTAGTGTGCTGGGTGGAAGGGGGCAACCTGGAAAAAAGCGGCCTTCGTTTGTACGGGATGCTAACCATCCTTTCATTTATTGATTTCATTAACGCTTTGAGGGCTAATTAGTTTTGTTTTTCTGTTTTGTCCCAGGGCTGAATATTTTTTCCAAAAAAACTCAGCTTTCTGAAAAGCACATAAAGCAATGGTTTCACACATAAATCAACATAAAAGATTTATTTATGACAAACGCCACTGTGTTTTATATTCCATGAGCCTCTACATTATGTGAATTCACATTCCTATTACACAGCATAGTCTGAAGCAGCCAATGGCACAAATGCTTGCAGAGTCTGTTACACTGGTGCCGCTGTTTCAGGCGTCTACTGCATACCGTGACCCACTGTCACTGCATGAAGACAACTGGCAGTGGCCTCTGACCACCATGCAGCGGTGTTTGTGCCGCCCAAATCCTTCAACTGCTTACAGCTAGTAGCAGCAGCTAGCAGCTATCTTCGTGTTCATGCAGCCGCTCTCTCCGTGAGGCCGGCTACAACCGTGGAAGGCTGTTGTATTCATGTGGCCATCTAAAGCCATGGGCACTTATTGTATCTTCACAGAGCCGACACCATTAACTGTCTTCATCATTAACTGTCTACAATGAACTCTTGGACTGAGAGATATCTTTCGGCACGTGATTTACCCGTACTTGAACTCGCCTTACACTCCTGCAGCTACCCATGCATTTCACCATATATTACTGAGCACACAATGCAAATACTTTAAAAAACTGCAAAAAAATATATAAAATGTCAAGACACTACTTGGATATCTGAGCCCACTGAATAACTCCGCTGAAACAGACCCTTGTGAGAATACCGGGGTATTGGGTCTCAGAGGACAAACCTGAGAAGCAGGTGATGAAAGACGATGTCTCCATTTAATTTCTTTATGATCTCACTGTTGTCGAGGAGAAACCAAAAAGATATTAAGGAGATCTCTTTTTTTTTTATTTTTCATTCCTATTGGAGAGTACACTTATTTTGATTTCCTAGCTAACTTACTATTAGTGATGAGTGAACCCTGTTGATTTTGCTTCGCCGGCAGTTCGCCGAAATCATGGAAATGTTTCCCAACTTCACCAAACTCCTCAAAATTCTTTGAAGTCAATGGGGATGGAGGAACTGAACTAGTTTGGAGTGGCTTAAAAAGTTGCAAGGGTGTAGACCGTGAGGGCAAAGGAGACGTCTGCCAACTGCGTTGCACTGATTACTATGGCATTATTAAAAATGCCATTTGCAGCAGTTCTGACCACTGCACTACCATGACTCAAACAGAAGAAGAAGCAGATTGAACAAGAACCACAAACAAAATACAACAAAACGGCCACAAACTAGCAAAAAGTAAAATATACAATATATAAAATTAAAATATATTTCTAGGGGGATCCGCCCCCTGCTCACTTCGCTTGCCCACCCCTGAGTTTGGTTTACCGGATATACAATTTTAAGAAATTGTCATTTTCACTTTTACTTTAAAACTTTATTAAAAACAATATTTGGAATTAACTTTTCATCAAGATCGCATTGAATTTGGACTTATATCGTGACAACGCAGCGTATAACTGCCTGTGAGTGAATATCGTTTCTTTCTCTCTAATAAATAAAACGACTTTTTCGAATTTTTGTCCATTGTCTTTCTTCTTCGGTTAGTCATTGACGTGTCATCTAGAATGTATCAAATTATTGTCCTGATAAAATTTATAAGTGTTGAGAGCGCAGGAAGTGCGTCTGGCAAAAGCATTCACACGACTGAGAGGTTAGATGGCCGTGGTCTTGTTTGAAAATAGTTGTAAGTAGGGTGTGACTTGAAAGAATCTCATGTTAAAAGTCTCCATCTCACGAGACTTCATACCGCGCCAATGATTTTGGAATCTTTTAATTCTTGCTGGCTTCATGAATTAGATGATCTACAAGTCTCCGACTTAATGTTTAAATCTGAACAATATATTTAATCTCTTTTTGCTGTTCCGTTATTTCTCCGAGAAATAATTTCCATTTGTTTGCACTAATGCGATCTTTCCTATCCTTTTCTTGAGACTTGAAATTTCGTACTTTCATTATTTCTAACCTGCTCTGCATGTGTATCACACAAACATTATTGAATTCTTTACGACGTTCTACGTTGTCTTCTACTCTTTGTCCTTTATTTCTGGTCCCGGGCGTGGTTAAATCTCTTTCTCGTGTCTCTTCGAGATTCAAAGATTTTTTTTCTATAATAGAGAGATATTTATTCACATGCATGTTTTTAGGGGGACAGCTTAAGTGCTTAGATAATTGTAATTTCCTGCCAGATCACCAGAGGGTGCTATGCACTGATGCCTTTTCTCTTCCTCTCTCTGCAGACGGCCATAACATCTCTGACGTCACGTCCGGTGTCTGCCTGCCTGGACCCTCCTCTTCTTGCCAGAAGTCGATAAAACCGGAAGCTCTGCTGTATTAAGCAATCTCCTCGGACTGATACATTTCCTTTCTCTTTTTAAAGCATTTTGAAGTCGTGTTTCGTTTTCATTATACAGGCTTGGCCTTCGGGAGCAGTCTACTTGTAGACTCGCATTCATACGATGTTTTCATTCACTTTTTAACACGTTTTGATATTGTAAAACCAACCCTGACACAGACAGAGTGGAGGCAAAGAAAGAGAGAAGAAAAGGATTCGGCTTTGGTGCTGTTTATTTGTGTTGTAATGCTGTGGTGAGCAAGAAAAGCGCTTCCCACATGAATTAATGAGTGCTGTGTGGCAAACTCGTGTCTCTGCCTGTCTTTGTCGGGGTTGGGGCAGCTGGTTTCCACAACCTGAAAAGTGCTGGGAAAGACATCTAATGTGATATTTAAATGTTTTTATGGTCCCTGTGTTTTAGAGGTGGAACTACAAGAGATGGGACCACCAAGTCAAGTCAAGTTGGGGAGCATGTACTGGTATAGTGTATTGCCGCACCCACCACCTGCTCAGGATCCCGGTTGGCAACCTCCCAGGAAGACACGTGGTCCAGTCCCACCCTCTGTAATTGACCTTCAATCTGCCTCATGCCAGGTATCACGTGGGTGACCCCTTGGCCTGGTGCAGCCACTTGGATCCCCAACAATGAGGATCTTACGAGCTGGATCACCCTCAGGGAATTGCACCACATGGCCATAGTGCCGTAACTGATGCTCCCTCACAATGCAGGTCATGTGCAACAAAGTCAAACCAGCGGGACCCAAGGATTCTTCGAAGAGACACAGTACCAAAGGAGTCCAGTCTTCTTCTCAGGTCACTGGACAGCGTCCATGTCTCGCAACCAAATAGCAAGACAGGAAGCACCAGGACTCTAAAGACCTGGACCTTCATCCTTTGGCATATATATCTTGAGCGCCTTTCCAGTGACCTCATGACCCCCCCATAATCTCCCAATCCATCTACTGACTTCATAAGAAGAGTCACCAGAGTCATGAATGTCACTGCCGAGGTAAGTAAACCTCTCGATGAGGTCGACATTCTTTCCGCAGAAAGACACACTGCTGATGGCCATGCCCAAGAGGTCATTAAAGCCCTGGCTCTTAGTTTTTATCAAGGACCCTCACAAGCCCAGACATTCAGACTCCACCCCAGGCATCATTACTAAGGACTGCACCAAGCCCCATAAAAGGAGGGCTAGGAATGGAGTCCCTTCTATAATGAGTCAGAGTCTCTGTATTTAATGTGAATGATAAAGGGACCAGGACAGATACAGATTTTAAAATCCCACTGATAAAGTATGAAGATGGACAATATCTATACTGGGAATCAGCATTGTTATAGATGGTGGCTGATGTTGTGTCACCAGTAGGCTGAGCTGCTTGCGTTTGGACTGTGAGCAAGGAACACAAAAAAAATAAAAAAAGAGTTTGAGAAGTTGACTAAAACAGTGAATTCTGGGTATTGAGGCATTATAGTTCTGAGACCAGCCTTTCAAACAATTTGAAGAAGCTCATTTTTTGAGATGTCACAACTTAAATGCCTAGAGCCTGCCGGTGGGCAGAAATCTACATTTATACACATGTCAGCTACACTCATTATCACTGAAGAGCATCCTTAGTCACTTCTCCATGCTTTGCTATCTCGGGGGGGAAAAAAGATCTGACTTTCATCCCCTGCCACAACACCCCCTTACTTGATTTCTGTATCATAATCTATATCCCTCTAGAGGTTATTTTGAAATCAGAATAGGTACATGTGCCAGAGGACAATTGGAGGGTGATAGAGTGTAAATCAGAAAGTGAGGCTATGGGGAAAGAATTACGCACTAGGAGACAACATTGGTATAATTCTGGACTTATTGTGAGAATAAGGATGTGTGGAATTGGACGTTGTCTCGTTCCTGGCCTAAAAGGTGTAAAATTACTCATATGAGAGTTAGAAAAAAAAATACAGAAAATGTTCGGCAAGGAATAGAGGGAACAAAACAGTCATCCATCTATTAGCAAACTACAATCGTGGCCAACAGTTTTGAGAATGACCCAAGTGTTGGTTTTCACAAAGTTTGCTGCTTCAGTATTTTTAGATCTTTTTGTCAGATGTCTCTGTGGTAGACTGAAGTAGAATTACAAGGATTTCAGAAGTTTCAAAGGCTTTTATTGACAATGACATTCAGTTTATGTGCAGAGTCCATATTTGCAGTGTTGGGCCTTCTTTCTTTTTCAAGACCTCTGCAATTCACCCTGGCAGGCTGTCTGTCAATCAACCTTTGGGCCAAATCCTTGTCAGAATTGGTGGGTTTTTGTTTGTCCACCTGCCTCTTGAGGATTGACCACAACTTCACAATGGGATTAAGATCTGGGGAGTTCCCTGGCCATGGACCCTAAATTTCGATGTTTTGTTCCCCGAGCCACTTAGTTCTCACTTTTGCCTTATGGCCCGGTGCTCCATCATGCTGGAAAAGGCATTGACGGTCACCAAACTGTTCTTGGATGGTTGTCAGAAGTTGCTCTCGGAGGATGTTTTGGTCCCACTCTTTATTCATGGCTGTGTTCTTAGGCCAAACTGTGAGTGAGCCCTGCACTCCTTTGGCTGAGAAGCAACCCCACGTGACATGAATGGTCTCAGGATGCTTTACTGTTGGCATGACACAGGACTAATGGCAGTGCCACTCACCTTTTCTTCTCTGGATGCCCCAAACTCCCAGAAGGCCTCGGCAGTCCAGTCCCTCTACCTTTTGTAGAATATCAGTCTGTCCCTGATGTTTTTCTTGGTGGCTTCTTTGCTGCCCTTCTTGACACCCACCAGGCCATCCTGCAAATGTCTTCACCTCACTCACACCTGCCTGCTGCCATTCCTGAGCAACCTCTGCACTGGTGGTGCCCACAGCTGAATCCACTTTAGGAGATGGTCCTGGCACTTGCTGGACTTTCTTGGGCACCCTGAAGTCTTCTTCACCTCTCTATCTTAACTCAATCATCATGACAGAGTGATCCCCAGCCTTTTCCTCGTCGACACTCTCGCTCGTGTTAACGAAAGGATCACTGAAATGACGTCATAGGGTCATTTTGTGCCAGGGCTGACATGCAGTGGAAATGTCTATTTTGAGATTAAGTTCATTTTCATGGCAAAGAGGGACTTTGCAATTAATTGAAATTTATCGGGTCACTCTTCAGAACATTCTGGAGTAGATGCAAATTGCCATCATAAAAACGGAGGCAGTAAACGCTATGAAAATTAATAATTGTTTTCATTGTCAAAACTTTTTGCCACGTCTTTACGCTTTATCCAGTTCACCAATATGGGTGCCAGAGCCTGTCCTGGTAGCTTTGTGCTCAATGTTGTCAGGCAGTCCAGTGCAGAACATATCCATACACAAGGGTCACATCTGAAATATGTCCATTGTCATAACTTGGGGAGATATGGGAAGAAAACCCACATGAACACAAAGAGAGGAGGCAAACCTCACACAGACAGGGGTTGAACTGGGATTTGGAGCAAGACAAATGGACCTGTTAGCTTGCTGTTACACCATTGTGCTGCCCGCAATCTTACATTCATTACTTCATTATCCAAACTTGCTAATTCCAAATCAGGTTTTTAGGACGCTAGAGTCAAGTTCATCAGAGTCCAAAATTTTGTTGGTTCGGCAGAATCATGGTGTGGACTTGCTGAATGTTGTCATTGGTAGTGGATGTGGATTGAGTCCTACTCCTTAATTGTATTTAAAACTTGCCTGACCATTTCTGAACTTCTCAATCCATTCGTAAACAGTCTGCCATGATAAAATATTGTCTTAATATGATGCAGAACACACCTTCAGCCCATTGTTGAAAAGAAATTAAATTGAATTAAATTAAATCAGCTTGTGATTTATAGTAGTGGAGAACAAGAAAACCAGATAGAGTTTCTAATGTGTAGAAGATCTCATTTGAAAGAGATAAGGAATTGTAAGGTCATAAACAGGGAAAATCTAGCTACCAAGGAGGCAAACCTGCCTAACTTAGAGCCTGTCCCAAACCGGGATAAACAGAGAGGGTTAGTGTCAGGAAGGACATTGTAAAACTTTAGCCAAAACCTTAATGATGGAATAAATCCAATCAGCTTCGGAAAATGCTAGGGCATACTACCCCACAGGTGACTTGTGGGGGCCTTGCCTGACCCCTGTGAGAAAGTTAGTGAGGGCTACTAGCCAAGGGTGGTCTCAGCTAGTCCAGAAGAAGCATATGAAAGAAGAAAACAAGGGAGGGGAAAGAACAGGGTATGTTAAATGTAAGAGTGGAGACATTGAGTTGGAAAGCAAGAAAGCGGGCAGATCTGATGGAAAGAAGGATGGGGTGGGAGTGTTGTGCATGTAGGAAATGAGATGGATGGGGAATAAGGCAAGAACATTGTGAGGAGGCATGTAGAGTGGAGCAAATGATCAAAGGAGAAATGTTACAGGTCTAGTAGTATCCAAATAATTTAAAGATAGTCTTGTTGGTGTGAATAGGAGGAGTGATAGGGTGAGTAGTGTCAAAATGGGCCTTGGAGAGAACTGTACTTCATGTCATTTGTGGATATTCTGCTCAAGTGGGCTGTGAGGAAGAGGAGAAATACGTTTTCTGGGCACAAATGGATGAACGGCTTAGGGTAGTGCAAGAGAGAGAAAAGGTGGTTGCTTGTGGTGATCTAAATGGGAATGTGGGAAAGAATAGAGAGATGATAGAGATGGGACATGGAGTGGTGGGGAGTAGGAAAGAGAGAAATGGGGAAGGTGAGAGGGTAGTAAATGTTACCATTGCATCTGATTTGGTAAGTGGTTTGGAAAGTAGACCAGTCTGTGACTTACAGTAGTGAAGGAAGCCAAAGCCAAACAGAATCTCTAATGTGTAGAAGATCTCATTACTGTAAGGTCATAAATGGGCAAAGTGTGACGGTGCAGCATAAAGTGTTGGTGATGGATCAGGAGATCAGAATCGTCAGGAGAATAAAATAAGAACAAGCAGCAGCAAAGATAATGTGGTGGAGATTAAAAGAGGAAGGACTTAAGAAGGGGTTTAGGAAGAATGTTTGAAATGAAGTGCATCAATTTGAGAGTGTGGAGGAGTGGTGGGAGAAGAATAGCAAAGTTGGATTAAAAGAAAGTGAAGAAGTGTTGGGTAGGACGACAGGAAGGAGCCCACATGTGACACGGTGGTGGAACAGAGAAGTGCAGGATGTGATAAAGGCTAAGAAGGAAGCAAAGAAGACATCAGGAGGGAGGAAGATAGAGAAACATTGCGGCAGACAAACAAGGAGACAAAGAGGGCAGTAACAAGGAGGAGTATGAAAATTTGAAGACAAAAGATGGAGAGAGAAGGGGTTTTAGAATAACGAAGGCTATGAACAAGGCTGGGGAGGATTTTAGTCAGATAAAGCAGATGAAAGATGGGCAAGGTGCAGTCCTTAGTGAGAATGATGGGATCAATAGATGGAGAGGTACTCTGAAAAGCTGTTGAATGAAGAAAATCTAAGGCTAGCATGGAGATGGAGTCCTAAATGAAGGGCTACCACCAAGAGTAAGGAAGGATGAAGTAAAGGAAGCAATGAAAATAATGAAAAATGAACAGGGAACAGGACTGGATAAGTATCATTAGATGTCTGGAAGAGTTTAGGGGAAGAGGGAGTAGATGTGTTGTGGCACGTAATGTAGAAGAACTATGAATACAAGAGAATAGCCGGTGAGTGGTAGAACAGTGGGATTGTACCCATATATAGGGCAGAGTGGTGGCTCTGAGGCAAAGGATCTGCGCTGGTATCCAGAAGGTTGCCAGTTCGAATCCCCATCACTGCCAAAAGTGATCCTACTCTGCTGGGCCCTTGAGCAAGACCCTTAACCTGTAATTGCTCCAGGGGCGCTGTACAATGGCTGACCCTGCGCTCTGACCCCAAGGGGTATTCGAAAACTAACAAATTCCTAATACAAGAAATTGTATACGGCGAAATAAAGAACAAAACAAAAATATATATATAAGGAGAATGGTGACATTAAGGATTGTGGAAGACAGAGAGGGATAAAGCTGATGTCACACAGAAAAAATATTTGGGTAAGTGTTATAGAGAGAAGGCTGAGGGAAGACACCACCATAGGGGAAGTGCCAGGGAGAGGAACAACTGAGAAATAAAAAGACTTATGATAGAATGCCACGTCAAAAGATCTGGATATGCATGACAGAGATAGGAGGACCAGACAAATGTGTGAGGATTGTCCAGGATATGTATGAGGGAGTGAGGACTTGGGTCTAAAGCAGTGTTAGGGTAACAGAAGAGATCCCAGTTCTAAGAGGTCTGCACCAGGGGTCTTCTTGAAGTCCTTTCCTCTTTGATCAGGTTATGGATGTGTTGACTCATGGGACAAAAGGCCAAACCCTCTGGTGCAGGCTGTGTACTGAAGACATTGTGTGGTGTAGCACCAGAAAAGAGGAAGTGGAGAGGTAGTTGAAAGAATGGAGAAGGGTGTTGGTAGACAGAGGATTGACGATAAATAGGAAGAAGATGACAGAACATATGTGGTTTAATGAAGATCAGGATTCAGAAGAGAGAGCAATTGAAAAGAGTGGATAAGTTGAAATATCTAAGATGAATGGTAGCCCAAGATGGAGGTTTAGATGCCGAGAAAACTCACAGAGTGCATGTGGATGGAAAAATTGGTAGAAGGTATTAAGTGTATTATGTAATTGAAAAATTAAGGCAAACATTAAAGGTCAGGTTTTTCGGACAGTGGTAAGACTTATTATGATATATGGAGTTGAGACATGGACTGTAAATGGAGCACAGGGGAAGTTAAATTTGCTAGAAATGAAAATGTTGAGATAAATGTATACAGCTGCAAAAAAAGGACAGAAAAAGAAATTAAACAAGCAGAGGTACAACAAAAGTTGGAGAGAATATCTAAGAAAGTACAGGAAAGTAGGCTGAGATGGTATAGACATTCTGTGTGGAGAGAAAATGAATAGGTGGGTCAAAGGATGATGGGAATGGAAGTCCACAAGAAGAGAAAGCAAGGGAGGCCAAAAACAGAGGTGGATGGATAAATTAAAAAGATCTGAAAGAAAAGGGGTCTGACTGGAGAGGAGGTGCAGGACCGGGCTGTGTGGAGAAGGTTGATCAGGTACATCGACCAACAGAGAAGTGAGAAAAGATGAAGAAGTGAAAAATGACAATGAAGAAGATCTTCTTTGGAACAAATGGAGAACAGAATGGGCATTCTAAAGCACTGCCTGATCAAAACTTCATCACTGTGATCACAGATATATCACATGAGTGCAAGGAAAGCTGTACAGTCAACCCCAACAAAAGATCACAAAAGTACAGATAATTACTGACGTACCTTTACTGTTCCACTCCATTCAAACTAGTGTGGTGCTGGCTGCACTCGGCTCCTAATTTGGGATCCTGAGATGGTTTGTCGTCCAGCAATGCACTGTTTCGGTGATTGCTCCAAACCTTTGTCAATAGTGGATGGGTGATATGGTTGCAGAGCATTTTCATTAATGGACGAAAGAAGTGTTGGATGAATTGTATTTTGATGACAGAGATTCAACCGTTGCAGATGCTAAGTAGATTTTTTTCTGTTTAAGGTTCATACTAGCCGTTCCCCGCGGCTCCACCCACGCAGTAGTGAAACAGGGCCCTGTCCGACTCCCCACTAATGACGTCACTCCTATGCCTCAGATTAGCCAAATATATCACTCCTGCAAGCGAACTATGATACTTAGCATGATGAGAGAAGTCAAAAATCAACCAGAATGTTCAAGCAAATTATACAAAAAAAACAGATCTAAATCCGTTAAGTGGTTCTCACGTGAAAAGCAGACAGACATACGTTGGATTTTATATATAGAGAGAGATATGCCAAGACAAAAAAAAATATGACACCAGACCCCATTAGTGAAAAGGTCTCTGAGCTCAAATGATTTTTTTCCTCACTCTATGATACTACAGGATGAATTGCCAGTGTTTAGCGCCAGGAGACTGACTCAGAATTGCAGGTCTGCACGTTCTCTCCCTGTGCCAGTGTGAATTGGCCTCTCGTTATTCCAGTTTTCCACTCACCTACCAACAAAATGGGTCTTACTTTCACTGGTGACCCTACAGTGGTCCAGGTTAAATGAGTTCTTCAAGATCTAGTGCCCTGTCTGTCATCTGATACTGAGGGATGAGAGTGGGCCGCACCTGGCACTACGGTTGGGTAGTGGGGTTAAATTTCCTTTTCGCATTGTTTGAATTTTCCTAGGATATGTATCAGGGTCCCTTGCTCCTCATTTGTCCTTTTTACGGCTGTCATTTTCACAGACCCCTAAAAGCCATTTATGTAGACCATGGTGCAAGATGGTGGCGCCTGACTCAGAAAAGTATACTGGGAATTACCTGATAAACAAGGATTTTAGGAATGTGCCCTTGGGTGGAATTTCTTTTCTCATTTCATTAATTGGTGATCCAAAGATTCCCCCAGGTCTGTCATGATACATCTATGCTATATTATGTAAAATATATGCAAGGATTACAGTGGAGCTGGGATTGTTGGGATGGCATTTCAGGATTTTGGCATCGGCTGGAGTTGTTCCTAGGCAATTGCTATTTAAAAGCACGTTCTGTTTGGAAGCTAAATGTTGACGAGATATTCCTTGAGTTAAATACCAATTATGTGCGGTATCTGGGAGCTCTGTACACCGTGCTCTCTGTGCATGTGAGATCTGCCTTTCACTAATATACTGAAGTGTCTGAGCGCGAGGAAGCCAGACACAGTGCAAGTGAAATTCACATAAAATAGACACTCAAAGAACACCCTAAAATGTGGGCAGATGTCCCTCACTCTGCGGGATTACGTAAAAATGTAATACTTGAATAATACAAGCCTACGTTTCCTTTAACTGCACTACTTGTGTTTTTACTAATCATACAGTGCATCCGGAAAGTATTCCCAGCGCATCACTTTTTCCACCTTTTGTTATGTTACAGCCTTATTCCAAAATGGATTAAATTCATTTTTTTCCTCAGAATTCTACACACAACACCCCATAATGACAACGTGAAAAAAGTTTACTTGAGGTTTTTGCAAATTTATTAAAAATAAAAAAACTGAGAAATCCCATGTCCATAAGTATTCACAGCCTTTGCTCAATACTTTGTCGATGCCCCTTTGGCAGCAATTCCAGCCTCAAGTCTTGTTGAATATGATGCCACAAGCTTGGCACACCTATCCTTGGCCAGTTTCGCCCATTCCTCTTTGCAGCACCGCTCACGCTCCATCAGGTTGGATGGGAAGCGTCGGTGCACAGCCATTTTAAGATCTCTCCAGAGATGTTCAATCGGATTCAAGTCTGGGCTCTGGCTGGGCCACTCAAGGACATTCACAGAGTTGTCCTGAAGCCACTCCTTTGATATCTTGGCTGTGTGCTTAGGGTCGTTGTCCTGCTGAAAGATGAACCGTCGCCCCAGTCTGAGGTCAAAAGCGCTCTGGAGCAGGTTTTCATCCAGGATGTCTCTGTACTTTGCTGCAGTCATCTTTCCCTTTATCCTGACTAGTCTCCCAGTCCCTGCCGCTGAAAAACATTCCCACAGCATGATGCTGCCACCACCATGCTTCACTGTAGGCATGGTATTGGCCTGGTGATGAGCGGTGGCTGGTTTCCTCCAAACGTGACACCTGGCATTCACACCAAAGAGTTCAATGTTTGTATCATCAGACCAGAGAATTTTCTTTCTCATGGTCTGAGAGTCCAAACTCCAGGCGGGCTGCCATGTGCCTTATACTAAGGAGTGGTTTCCGTCTGGCCACTCTACCATACAGGCCTGATTGGTGGATTGCTGCAGAGATGGTTGTCCTTCTGGAAGGTTCTCCTCTCTCCACAGAGGACCTCTGGAGGTCTGACAGAGTGACCATTGGGTTCTTGGTCACCTCCCTGACTAAGGTCCTTCTCCCCCGATCGCTCAGTTTAGATGGCCGGCCATCTCTAGGAAGAGTCCTGGTGGTTTCGAACTTCTTCCACTTACGGATGATGGAGGCCACTGTGCTCATTGGGACCTTCAAAGCAGCAGAATTTTTTCTGTAACCTTCCCCAGATTTGTGTCTCGAGACAATCCTGTTTCGGAGGTCTACAGACAATTCCTTTGACTTCATGCTTGGTTTGTGCTCTGACATGAACTGTCAACTGTGGGACCTTCTATAGACAGGTGTGTGCCTTTCCAAATCATGTCCAGTCAACTGAATTTACCACAGGTGGACTCCAATGAAGCTGCAGAAACATCTCAAGGATGATCAGGGGAAACAGGATGCACCTGAGCTCAATTTCGAGCTTCACGGCAAAGGCTGTGAATACTTATGTACATGTGCTTTCTCAATTTTTTTATTTTTAATAAATTTGCAAAAATCTCAAGTAAACTTTTTTCACATTGTCATTATGGGGTGTTGTGTGTAGAATTCTGAGGAAAAAAATGAATTTTATCCATTTTGGAATAAGGCTGTAACATAACAAAATGTGGAAAAAGTGATGCGCTGTGAATACTTTCCGGATGCACTGTACATACAGTGCCTTCCACAAAGGCACATTTCTCCTTGATTTCCTCCTCTGGTTCACAGTTTACAATTACAAATCAAACAATTCAGACATTGTGATTAAGGAACACATTTAAGAGGATTTGCAGACATTTCGGTCACACAACACTTTTTCTACCTGGTCCCCTTATTTCAGGACACCATAGTATTTGGATACAGCAATGGCAGGTCATATTGAGTTCTTTGTTACATATCCCTCACATGCAATGACTGCTTGAAGTCTGCGATTCACGGACAGCAGTAGGTGCTGAGGGTCTTCTCTGGTGATGCTCTGCCAAGCCTCTAATGCAGCCATCTTCAGCTCCTGCTTGTCTCGGGGGCTTGTCCCCTTAAGTTTTCTCTTCAGCATAATGAAGGCTTGCTCTGTTAGATTTAATTGGGTGACTGGCTTGGCCATTTCAAGAATTTTCCATTTTTTAGGTTTGATAAACTCCTGTGTTGCCTTAGCAGATTGTTTGGTTCATTATCTTGTTTTAGAATGAAGCGCCGTCCAGTGAGTTTGAAGGCCTTTACTGGAACTTGAGCAGATCAGATGTTTCTATATACCTCTGATTTTAAAGGCCACTGCCATCAGTAGTCCCATCATCAATGAAGAGAAGTGTGCCAGGACCTGTGGCAGCCATTCATGCCCAAGTCATAACATCCCCAGCACCACCATGTTTAACAGATGAGGTGCTCTGCTTTGGATCTGGGGCAGTTCCTTTTGGACTCCACACTTTGCTCTCGCCATCACAATGATCAGGTTCATCTTTGTCTCGTTTGTCCACAAGACCTTTTTCCCAGAATCCCGCAGGCTCTTTGAGGTCCTTTTACATAAACTGTAATCTGGCCATTCTGTTTTTGTGCTGTTCATCTTGCAGTGTGTCCTCCTCTGTGTTTCTGTTCATGAAGTCTTCTGCTGATAGTCATCTCTAACACACACACATCGGCCCTCTGATGACTGTTTCTGATCTGTCAGATAGACATTTGGGGCTTTTTCTTGACCATAGTGAAGATTCTTCTGTCATCAGCAGTGGAGGTCTACCTTGGCCCACCAATACCCTTTGTGATTACTGAGCCCACCAGTGTGTTTTTTCTTCTTCATGATATTTCAGACAGTTATCCCAGCCACAGGGGATGTACAAACCAGTGTGTTTCTTTGTGCCGGTCTCAAGCCTGGATAAATGGCAAGGGTTACGTCAGGAAGGGCATCCGGTGTAAAATTTTGCCAAATCAATATGTGGACAGGATTGGCTCCAGCAGACCCCCGTGATCCTGTGTTCGGATTCAGCGGGTTGGAAAATGGATGGATGGAAGAGAGGACATGCAGGTGGTGGGTGTAACAGAGAGAGATGCAGAGGACAGAAGGATATGGAAAAAGATGATCCGCTGTGGCAACCCCTAATGGGAGCAGACAAAAGAAGAAGAAGATATTTCAGACAGTTGATTTTGGTCATCTATAGTGTTACTGATGTCTCTAATGGTTTTATTCTTGTCTTAAGTCACACGATGGCTTATTTGATTTTGACTGGCACAGCTCTTGTCTCTCATGCTAAACAATGGCAACTACAGACTCCAAAGGGGAGAAGCAAGCTGAGGCATCTTATGAAGCCATGAAACCCACCTGAGGAATCACAAACACCAGTGACGCTAATTGTCCCAAACATTATGGTGCCCTAAAATGGAGGGACCGTCTAAGAGTGTTGTGTGACTAAAGTTTCTGCAAATCCTCTTAAATGAAAGTCTGCAAAGTGCACTTTAATCACAATGTCTGAATTATTTAATTTGTATATTTAAACTGTGGAGCAGTGGGGCAAATCAAGTAAAAATGTGACTTTGGCCCAAACATTATGGAGGGCACTACAGTTTAGTTTAAAATGTCTTCCCTGAACAATGCTGGGTGGTGGTGTTGCTGATACACAAAATAAAGCAGAAATGAAATGTCATGTTTATAAGAATATTTGATTTGATTGTTTTCGTTACAATTGTATGCTGAGGAGTTGCTGGAGAAAGCAGTCCAATCTTCTGGGCACCAATAGAAATGTGTGGGAGCTTCATTTTGTTAATTGTCTTTTACTTTCTCAGAATTAGAAGGAATGGCTAATGATAGTCGTTTGCTGTGTCCTTGACTTTTGTGTACTGGATTAATCACGGCCAGAAAACAAAGAAGAACGAATACCTAGAATGGGTGTGTAGGTTACATATACAGGGAGAATGAATAAGAGATATTTTTATAAGAGAAAGTTTGCCCTTATTTCCAAATGGGATCAGATCCTGACAATTTGGTATCACTGATCAGTAATCAGCTGCTAAAATGATAGATAGATAGATAGATAGATAGATAGATAGATAGATAGATAGATAGATAGATAGATAGATAGATAGATAGATAGATAGATAGATAGATAGATAGATAGATAGATAGATAGATAGATAGATAGATAGATAGATAGATAGATAGATAGATAGATAGATAGATAGATAGATACTTTATTAATCCCAAGGGGAAATTCACATAATCCAGCAGCACCTTACTGATACAAAAACAATATTAAATTAAAGATTGATAATAATGCAGGTAAAAAACATACAATAACTTTTTATAATGTTAACGTTTACCCCCCCCGGGTGGAATTAAAGAGTCGCATAGTGTGGTGGAGGAACGATCTCCTCAGTCTGTCAGTGGAGCAGGACGGTGACAGCAGTCTGTCGCTGAAGCTGCTCCTCTGTCTGGAGATGACACTGTTCAGTGGATGCAGTGGATTCGCTCTGCCACAGATGTCAAACTGTCCAGCTCCGTGCCTACAATAGAGCCTGCCTTCCTCACCAGTTTGTCCAGGCGTGAGGTGTCTTTCTTCTTAATGCTGCCTCCCCAGCACACCACAGCGTAGAAGAGGGCGCTCGCCACAACCGTCTGATAGAACATCTGCAGCATCTTATTGCAGATGTTGAAGGATGCCAGCCTTCTAAGGAAGTATAACCGACTCTGTCCTCTCTTGCACAAAGCATCAGTATTGGCAGTCCAGTCTAATTTATCATCCAGCTGCACTCCCAGGTATTTATAGGTCTGCACCATCTGCACACAGTCACCTCTGATGATCACGGGGTCCATGAGGGGTCTGGGCCCCCTAAAATCTACCACCAGCTCCTTGGTTTTGCTGGTGTTCAGGTGTAGGTGGTTTGAGTCGCACCATTTAACAAAGTCCTTGATGAGGTTCCTATACTCCTCCTAGCAGTGTCATCAGCGAACTTTTGCACATGGCAGGACTCCGAGTTGTATTGGAAGTCCGATGTATATAGGCTGAACAGGACCGGAGAAAGTACAGTCCCCTGCGGCGCTCCTGTGTTGCTGACCATAATGTCAGACCTGCATTTCCCAAGACGCACATACTGAGGTCTGTCTGTAAGATAGTCCACGATCCATGCCACCAGGTATGAATCTACTCCCATCTCTGTCAGCTTGTCTTTAAGGAGCAGAGGTTGGGTTGTGTTGAAGGTGCTAGAGAAGTCCAGAAACATAATTCTTACAGCACCACTGCCTCTGTCCAAGTGGGAGAGGGATCGGTGTAGCATATAGATGATGGCATCCTCCGCTCCCACCTTCTCCTGATATGCAAACTGCAGAGGGTCGAGGGCGTGGCGGACCTGTGGCCTCAGGTAGTGAAGCAGCAGCCTCTCCATGGTCTTCATCACATGTGATGTCAGAGCAACAGGCCAGAAGTCACATTGAGTCGCATTGCTCCAGCTTCCCCCGCAGAAAGAGAAGTAATTCAGGATTCAGCCATTTAGCTTAAGGTCGCAAGATCATCCTTATATAAAACATTACTTATAAGAAATAATAGAAGTCACACTGTTGCTTTATGTGGCTAAATAATAACTAATTTTTTATGAGTTAACAAACTCATCAGGTCTGTCAGACACATTTATAGAAAAATAATGGCAGGCAAGTAGAGACGTTACGTAAATGTATTTATTTTTTCCTCTGTGCCATCTTGTCTCTTAAATTTAGAAAATTAAAATGATGTGGGGTACGAACGCTCAACTGCTGAACTTGCACATTAAGTTAACATGCCGATTACGGCCATCTTTTAAAAGCAATCCAACGTTCCTAACTTTAATTTGTCTGTGTTGATTTCATTTGGTTCATCCCTCATTGCACATTATAAAGATAACTCTTGAAAGTGAATACGTGAAACGAAAAGCCTGTACAGTGACATCACGCCACAGCCTGCCGTGTCAGGTCCATTCCATTCTGCGTCTGAATGATAATGTGGCTTACGAGGAGAATTTGCAAAGTGAGAGATGGGGAGAGACAGGCTAGAATGAGGTGGGACAGCGAGAGGAAGAAAAGTGACTTCTGAAATAAGATGTACCTGACAGGTATGCAGTTCAGGTAGAAAATATTTAATGATAGGAAATGTTTTACGCAATGTTGAAACAAAATACACAAAACATGCCTGTAAATAAAAACAAATTTATTTATCGACTTTTGAACTAACAGTAAACTGTATGTACAAAAATGAACATCTATTTTTTTTCTTTTTTAGTCTGTTATTAAATTTATTAAAAGCTTATAACATTCCATATAATCAAGTCAAACTTAGCAAAACTAAAATCAACCTCCACCCATGAGAAAGAGAGGAACGCCAACAACTAGAGCAAAACTGTTAAGAGTAGTAAAGAGAGAAAGGAATCTTTCCCCCCCAATATACATCCATCCATCCATTTTCCAACCCGCTGAATCCAAACAAAGGGTCACGGGGGTCTGCTGAAGCCAATCCCAGTCAACACAGGGCACAAGGCAGGAACCAATCCCGGGCAGGGTGCCAACCCACCACAGGGCACACACACACACACACCAAGCTCAATTTAGAATCGCCAATCCACCTAACCTGCATGTCTTTGGATTGTTGGAGGAAACTGGAGCACCCGGAGGAAACCCACGCAGACTCCACGCAGGAGGGACCCGGGAAGCGAACCCGGGTCTCCTAACTGCGAGGCAGCAGCGCTACAACTGCGCAAATGTGTCGCCCCCAATAAACAGTGCAGTGGTCAAAAATGTTCAATAAATGAATAATACAATAAAACAAGGTGAAGGTGAAAAGTAGCCTCCTTAGCATTAGACCCGAAAACCACGCTAAAAGCCTCAGTCCCGAGTGTCACTCGGAGAACTGTACTGATGCGTCTTGCATGAGTGTTGGAACTGAGAATCACTCGGGCCATAAAAGTGTCATCAGTGCTGCCGTTCTGTTAAGAAATTACGTCTGAGTGCAGCTTTTCACTAATTCTGAAAGATTTGTACTTTACCAACAATGAAGACTTTGATGAGAGTCCCCATCCAGCACCCAGAATGAAGAAAATTTGGGAGATATACCAGGCCACTGCAGTAAAATTTCAGAGCGTTTACATTCCAGACGGCGATGTCAACATCGATGAAAGTCTCATGGCTTATAAGGGCAGACTGTGTTTTGCACAGATCATCTAAATGAGAATTTGAAATTTTTCCAATTTCAGATACAGGTAAAATTCTGTTACAATGAATATCTTTACAATGAAATTTTCATTACAACGAAGTATATTTATGATCCCGACAGTTTCCCCATATTTCACAAGTTTATAGAAATCTCGTTACTACAAAGTACATTCAGCAGATACTTTCATCAAAACGAAGTGCCCAAAAGATCTTGAAATGCTTGAATGAATTCCCCAGAGAGCAGTTAGCTCTGCGCTCGCGTCTCAGTTGTGCACAACGATCCCCAAGCAGAAACATTGTAAAGATAAATTTCTTTCTTCGAACTTTCCTCGTACTGTTTTTTTTTTTTTTTTTTTTTTTGCTATTTTTGTTTTCGGTGGTCTTTTCTTATCACTCGTCGATATTTGAAAAACATCCATTGGAATTTAACTCATTGTCACCCTCCCATAGAAACAGCAGACACGAAAAAACGATAACAGTTCATATTAGAAAAACAAAAACTTTACATTTTTGCAGCTCTCGATTGTGGCAACAAGAAAAAAGACGTTGCCAGTGAATTTGGAATTTCGCCATCAACACCGTCAACTTTCATGAAAGACCGGGCAAAAAAAGAAGAAAAATCTCGGGTTGCCAATGTATGCGAACTGCTGCATTTCAAGACGTTGAAAAAGCCGTTTTTATGTGGTTCAGTGATGCTCGTTTAAGAAACATTCCTATTAATGTGGCACGCATTCAAGAAAATGTGAGGTTTCTAAACCCTATTGGGACCTCCATCAACGGGACATCATGCCGAAGAGCGTCCCAAAGTGTGATCACCGCGTCTGTGAAAGACTGTTTATCTGTTACCAGGGCAACAGCAGGCTCACAGATCTTATGCAGCTCGGCATTGAAGCAAACGGAAAAGATCTCAATGGGTGATGCAAGAACATTGCAAATGCAGGGAACAGGATTACTTGACCACTAACCTGATCACAACCCTGCCTGACTGCTGTGTCTGTGTATAGCAGAGTGGCAGATCCCGCTACAATACATAACCGTGCTGTTCCTGTTTCAAGCTGAATAAAACTGGTGTTGATAAAGTACTGAGACTCAGCCTCGTGTTTTGGGGTGAAAGACAGGGTCTTATAGCGCGACCACTGCAGCGCTGTGAGCCTGCTGCTGCTCTGCCCCAGCAACGGACAAACAATCTTCCACAGACACTGCAATCGCACTTCGGGACGCACTTCAGCGTGTCGTTCACGTTGGGTGGGGGTCCCAAAAGAGTTCAGAAACCTTACAATATGAAAAAGAAGAAAAGGATAATTCAGCTTCGGATTGATAACTGTGCTGCCCGCAACATGCTTCCACATTTAGACAATGTTCGCGTTGAATTTCTCCCACCCAATTGCATAGCAGCGCTTCAGCCATTGGATTTGGGCATCATTTGGACCCTGAAAGTGTATCATTGCAAGGAAATGCTGAGAAAAATTCTCGTCAGCATAAGTTGTAGACAGGAGAAGATTAAAATTAACAGCAAAGAAGCTATTGAAAAGATTATAAATGCCTGGACGCAAGTTAAAAAAGGCACTATAGTGACAAATACAGAATCTCATTACAACAAAATTTTCTTTACAACAAAATATTTTATAAGTCCCTGGCAGTTCGTTGTAACGGAACTTGAAGTATATAATGTTATCAGTTACCCACTGACTTAAAAGAGGTGAGTTAGGATTCTTCCATCTATCCATCCATCCATCCATCCATTTTCCAACCCGCTGAATCCGAACACAGGGTCACGTGGGTCTGCTGGAGCCAATCCCAGCCAGAAGATGGAGCAAGGCAGGAAACAAACCCCTGGGCAGGGCACCAGCCCACCACAGTAGGATTCTTCCATTTGAGCAAAACGAGCCTACGTGCAAATAGTGAAGTAAAGGCAATCACAGTTTGTCCTTCTCCAGTTTAAGACCCTCTGTGAGTCCACCAAACACAGTTGTTAGTGGATTAGGAGGGATTGTGATGCCCAGGCTGTCTGATAGGCATTTAAACATTTTTGGTCCAGAGTGATGTTAATTTGGTGCACACCTAAAATGTGGCTGGAACAGGAAGGTTGTAGTTCCATACGACTCGCAGCTCAGCCTAAAACATTTTTTAATGAAGGAATATGAAAGCTTGTTGACAGATGAATAAAGTGTATTGTAAAGCAGGGAGATTATGTCGAAAAATGATGTGTTTGTCTTTTCTGAATGTTGATTAAAATAAATTCTACAGTTGGAGTATGGATAATTCTTGACTCACCCTTGTATATATATATACTAGCAAAATACCCGCGCTTCGCAGCGGAGAAGTAGTGTGTTAAAGAGGTTATGAAAAAGTAAAGGAAACATTTTAAAAATAACGTAACATGATTGTCAATGTAATTGTGTTGTCATTGTTAGAAGTGTTGCTGTCTTTTATATATATATATATTAAATACTGGTTATTCTTTTACACTAAAATATTACTACACAGATACAAAAAAAGTAAAATGGATATGTTCTTTTTCTTTAAGGAGATTAAATATTACTGAAGAAAGAAAAAAAAAATTAAACAGCCAAATGGGGCTATGCATATGAACTTAAAAGGTTTAAATAAAACAGAAATGTATATTTTATTTTTACTTGGTTAACTTGTGGAGGGTGTATCCTGTAGCAAAGCCCTAACTGTTTTCGTGAAAGCCCGTTTCAGTCAATAAGTCTTATGTGTGTGTTTATGTATGTGTGTATATATATATGTAGATATGTGTATATGTAGATATGTATATATATGTATATGTATATAAATGTTTATGTGTGTGTGTTTATTATATATATAATATATATATATATATATATATATATATATATATATATATAAAAGACAGCAACACTTATAACAATGACAACACAATTATATTGACAATCATGTTACGTTATTTTTAAAATGTTTCCTTTTTTTTTCATAGCCTCTTTAACACACTACTTCTCTGCTGCGAAGCGCGGGTATTTTGCTAGTATATATATATATATATATATATATATATATATATATATATATATATATATATATACATACATATACACACATACATGCAGTTTCAATAACATAGAAATCAATATAAATATTAACATCATTATCATATGAGAATATGAAGTAATATATAAGAAGCACATTTCATATAAATATAAATTATTAAACAGTAAAATCTTCTTCTGTAATTTGCTACCGTGGCAATTTGTGTGTCTGTCCAGGATTTTAAATCACCTGTAGCTCGCAAACCGTTTCACCTATTTACTTGAAATGTGGTACACATATAGTACGTCACGTCTACTATCCACTTTATGGGTGATGATTGTATTACTCTTTTTATGTTTATTTTATTTTATTGTAGAATCAACTCCTATCTGCGCACACCAGGGCGGCAGTGGGCGGATGCGTATGGTGTATTCACTTCATGTTATCGTGCATTGCGCTGTCACTGGTATTTTGATAAAAGAATTTGAACAACATATAAGAAGCGTATAAATTATTAAACAGTAAAACATTAACATTTAAGAAGTAAAGTTCGATTAAGTACTACTGCAGTGCCTTCGGGTATACCTTATTTTTTGTTTGCCCATTACATGCTTAAATGTATACATTTTTTGGTGTACCTACCTGAGAACACGCGACATATAACCGAGCGTGGGAGAAGCATGGATTTTAAACACGCGTTGAGTTCATCTGCTGGTCTCCCTCGTGGAATAACTGGTAATGTTTGAATAAAATCTACAGCGAGTAAAACGACATTACCTCCTATTTTTTTTTTTTACGATCTCTGAGATGTTGCTTTTTTCGGTTCAAGGCTTCATAAGCTCTTTTATGTTGTATGGTGTACTTATCCCAAACCATCATCTTTGAATGTTTCAAGACTTTCGCCTTGTATGTAGATCGGGGTAATTACATTCATTGCATTCCTAGTCTGAATCACAATCTGATTGTATGGGTGGTTACCTGGCACTGTAGGGTTGCCACCCGTCCTTTAAAATACGGAATCATGCCGCATTTGAGAATGAAATTGCGCGTCCCGTTTTGAATCAATACTGGACGGGATTTCTCCCGTATTTTTTTTATCATTTTTTTTAAAGCAGCATCTCATGCAAATCATCCCACACGCATTTTATGAAGATGCCTCCTTTCCTACTTTTGATTGGGTAATACTTGATGTCATCGTTAGTTTGATTGGTCTTTTTAACTGTCCAGTGAGGAGGGCGTGTCTTTTAAGTAGAGTCTGGAAAGTGTTGGCACTGAGATATGGCGTCAGCGCCAGAGTTGAAGCCCCTAATGTTGCGGTCAGCAAGTCGGCTAACATCCGCCATGTGCCGTCTTTCAGTTGCGAGAAGCAGATCATAGAATGGTTGAAACTGTTGCCCCTAACGTTGCGCCACGGCGTGTGGTTCGTTTATACCTCGTGTCTTCTCATGAAACTTTTATCTCGCGAATATGTTATTGCAATCTGCAGCGGGAGCGTTTCTATAAACTTAATTTAAACTTACGTTTTACACCGTGCTTTGTTTCCCTTATGAACATGCTTGTATGCTTCACTCGCTCCCTTCTCAATTGTTTAATTAATTTTTTGCTCTTCGCAGTTTGCGGCTCTTCCGTCATTTCCCCCTACTTCGTTCTTTTATCTCGCGAATATGTTATTGCAATCCTTAACGGGAGTGTTTCATTAAACTGATTGAAAATAGTTTTGCATTTACCTTTTTAGTAAAAGGCGAGCTTTTAAGCCTGAGAAATCACCCCGTAAATGCACACGTTTAATTGCACATGTGTTAATATGTATGGTTACACAGTATTAAAAGACAGTGAACAACGTCAGTTACCTTTGTTCCCGCGTTTGATAAAAGGCGAGCTTTTAAGCCTGAGAAATCACCCCGTAAATGCACACGTTTAATTGCACATGTGTTAATATGTATGCTTACACAGTATTAAAAGACAGTCAAAAATTAACGTCATTTACCTTCGTTCCCGCGTTTGACTCGTGCTGTAAATCTCTTCCTTGTTTTTAGTTCACGTGATTACGTAGGAGGCGTGATGACGCGATACGTGACTCCGCCTCCTCCATTACAGTGTATGGACAAAAAATATGTTCCAGTTATGACCATTACGCGTAGAATTTCGAAATGAAACCTGCCTAACTTTTGTAAGTAAGCTGTAAGGAATGAGCCTGCCAAATTTCAGCCTTCCACCTACACGGGAAGTTGGAGAATTAGTGATGAGTGAGTCAGTCAGTCAGTGAGTGAGGGCTTTGCCTTTTATTAGTATAGATATATATATATATATATATATATATATCTATAATAATAAAAGGCAAAGCCCTCACTGACTGACTGACTGACTCACTGACTGACTGACTCACTCATCACTAATTCTCCAACTTCCCGTGTAGGTGGAAGGCTGAAATTTGGCAGGCTCATTCCTTACAGCTTACTTACAAAAGTTAGGCAGGTTTCATTTCGAAATTCAAAGCGTAATGGTCATAACTGGAACATATTTTTTGTCCATACACTGTAATGGAGGAGGCGGAGTCACGTATCGCGTCATCACGCCTCCTACGTAATCACGTGAACTAAAAACAAGGAAGACATTTACAGCACGAGTCACACGCGGGAACGAAGGTAAATGACGTTAATTTTTGACTGTCTTTTAATACTGTGTGAGCATACATATTAACACATGTGCAATTAAACGTGTGCATTTACGGGGTGATTTCTGAGGCTTAAAAGCTCACCTTTTATCAAACGCGGGAAGAAAGGTAACTGACGTTGTTCACTGTCTTTTAATACTGTGTAACCATACATATTAACACATGTCCAATTAAACGTGTGCATTTACGGGGTGATTTCTCAGGCTTAAAAGCTCGCCTTTTACTAAAAAGGTAAATGCAAAACTATTTTCAATCAGTTTATTGAAATGCTCCCGTTAAGGATTGCAATAACATATTCGCGAGATAAAAGAACGAAGTAGGGGGAAATGGAGGAACAGCCGCAAACAGCGAAGAGCAAAAAATTAATTAAACAATTGAGAACGGAGCGAGTTAAGCATACAAGCATGTTCATAAGGGAAACAAAGCACGGTGTAAAACGTAAGTTTAAATTAAGTTTATAGAAACGCTCCCGCTGCGGATTGCAATAACATATTCGCGAGATAAAAGTTTAATGAGAAGACACGAGGTATAAACGAAGTACACGCCGTGGCGCAACGTTAGGGGCAACAGTTTCAACCATTCTATGATCTGCTTCTAGCAACTGAAAGACGGCACATGGCGGATGTTAGCCGACTTGCTGACCGCAACGTTAGGGGCTTCAACTATGGCGCTGACGCAACATCTCAGTGCCAACACTTTGCAGACTGTACTTAAAAGACACGCCCTCCTCACTGGACAGTTAAAAACACCAATCAAACTAACGATGACATCAAGTATTACCCAATCAAAAGTAGGAAAGGAGGCATCTTCATAAAATGCGTGTGGGATGATTTGCATGAGACGCTGCTTTAAAAAAAAAATGATAAAAAAAATACGGGATAAATCCCGTCCAGTATTGAATCAAAACGGGACGCGCAATTTCATTCTCAAACGCGGCACGATTCCCTATTTTAAAGGACGGGTGGCAACCCTACAGTGCCAGGTAACCACCCATACAATCAGATTGTGATTCAGACTAGGAATGCAATGAATGTAATTACCCCGATCTACATACAAGGCGAAAGTCTTGCAACATTCAAAGATGATGGTTTGGGATAATTAGTACTTATTAAGTACACCATGGCACATAAAAGAGCTTATGAAGCCTTGAACCGAAAAAAGCAAGATCTCAGAGATCGTAAAAAAAAAAAAGGAGGTAATGTCGTTTTACTCGCTGTACATTTTAGTCAAACATTACCAGTTATTCCACGAGGGAGACCAGCAGATGAACTCAACGCGTGTTTAAAATCCATGCTTCTCCCACGGTCGGTTATATGTCGCGTGTTCTCGGGTAGGTACACCAAAAAATTTATACATTTAAGCATGTAATGGGCAAAGAAAAAATGAGGTATACCCGAAGGCACTGCAGTAGTACTCAATGTAACTTTACTTCTTAAATGTTAATGTTTTACTGTTTAATAATTTATACGCTTCTTATATATTGTTCAAATTCTTTTATCAAAATACCACTGACAGCGCAATGCACGATAACATGGAGTGAATACACCATACGCATCTGCCCACGGCCGCCCTGGTGTGCGCAGATAGGAGTTGATTCTAAAATAAAATAAACATAAAAAGAGTAAAACAATCATCACCCATAAAGCGGATAGCAGACGTGACGTACTATATGTGTACCACATTTCAAGTCAATACGTGAAACGGTTTGCAAGCTACATGTGATTTAAAATCCTGGACAGACCAACGAAAAGCCACGGTAGCAAATTATAGAAGATTTTACTGTTTAATAATTTATATTTATGTGAAATGTGCTTCTTATATATTACTTCATATTCTCATATGATAATGATGTTAATGTTGTTTATATTGATTTCTATGTTATTGTAAGTGCATCTATGTGTGTATATGTATGTATGTATGTATGTATGTGTATATATATATATAAAAAATATATGTGTATATGTATATATAATATATCTGTATATGTGTGTGTATATGTGTATATGTATATATATATGACAGCAACACTCATAACAATGACAACACAATTACATTGACAATCATGTTACGTTATTTTTAAAATGTTTCCTTTACTTTTTCATAACCTCTTTAACACACTACTTCTCCGCTGCGAAGCGCGGGTATTTTGCTAGTATATATATATATATATATATATATATATATATATATATATATATATATATATATATATATATATATGTATATATATATATATATATATATATATATATATATATATATATATATATATATATATATATATACTGTATATATGCAGGTCTGAAATTGTGGTCAGCAACACAGGAGCGCCGCAGGGAACTGTACTTTCTCCGGTCCTGTTCAGCCTATATACATCAGACTTCCAATACAACTCGGAGTCCTGCCACGTGCAAAATTTCGCTGACGACACTGCTATCGTGTGCTGCATCAGGAGTGGGCAGGAGGAGGAGTATAGGGACCTAATCAAGGACTTTGTTAAATGGTGCGACTCAAACCACCTACAACAGAACACCAGCAAAACCAAAGAGATGGTGGTGGATTTTAGGAGGCCCGGACCCCTCACGGACCCCGTGATTATCAGAGGTGACTGTGTGCAGATGGTGCAGACCTATAAATATCTGGGAGTGCAGCTGGATGATAAATTGGACTGGACTGCCAATACTGATGCTCTGTGTAAGAAAGGACAGAGCCGACTATACTTTCATAGAAGGCTGGCATCCTTCAACATCTGCAATAAGATGCTGCAGATGTTCTATCAGACGGTTGTGGTGAGTGCCCTCTTCTACGCGGTGGTGTGCTGGGGAGGTAGCATAAAGAAGAGGGACACCTCATGCCTGGACAAACTGGTGAGGAAGGCAGGCTGTATTGCAGGCACGGAGATGGACAGTTTGACATCCGTGGCAGAGCGACGGGCACTGAGCAGACTCCTGTCAGTCATGGAGAATCCACTGCATCCACTGAACAGGATCATCTCCAGACAGAGGAGCAGCTTCAGCGACAGACTGCTGTCACCGTCCTGCTCCACTGACAGACTGAGGAGATCGTTCCTCCTCCACACTATGCGACTCTTCAATTAGACCCGGGGGGGGGGGGGGGTAAACGTTAACATTATACAAAGTTATTGTCTGTTATACCTTCATTGTTATCAATCTTTAATTTAATATTGTTTTTATCAGTATGCTGCTGCTGGAGTATGTGAATGTCCCCTTGGGATTAATAAAGTATCTATCTATCTATCTATCTATCTATCTATCTATCTATCTATCTATCTATCTATCTATCTATCTATCTATCTATCTATCTATCTATCTATCTATCTATCTATCTATCTATATGGTTGTCTAATGGGACTACAATTCCCAGCCTGCCCTGTGGGTATCCATACAGGTACCGTAGCCTATGAAGAATGAAAGTGAGAAAATATGAAGAAGAAGAAGACACAGAGACCGCAAAGTGCATTGTGGATGAATTGAATGAAGGTATCAGGAGTATTAAGCAAAATAAGCATTATGATGAACATTAAAGGCCAGGTTTTCAAGACAATCGTAAGACCAGCAATGATGTTTGGAGCTCAGACATGGGGGGCAGTAAAGGGAGAGCTGGGGAAAAAGTTGGATGTGGCAGAAATAAGATAGTTGAGATGGTTCTGCTGAGTTGCAGAAAAGGACAAAATAAGAAACAAGACAATCAGAGGTGCAACAAAAGTGGGAGAGAACATCTAAGGAAATGCAAGAAAATAGGATGAGGTGGTATGGACATGTGATGAGGAGAGACAATGAATATGTGGGCAAAAGAATGATGGGAATGAAGTAAATGGGATGAATGAAGTAAAAGATCTAACTTAGGAGAAGGTGCAGGGCCGAGCTGTATGGAGAAGGTTGATCAGGCACATCAACCAACACATAAGAGGGAAAAGACGAAGAGGAGGAAGAAATATTTGTGTTTGTGAAAAAGAGACAGGAAGAGAAATCCACAGCTGCTCAGCCTGTAACAGATGTGAGTTTAGATCTATAAATTATAGTTTAAAATTAGGACACATTTTTGCATATTGCTAATCAAAAGCCTGTCATTTTTATTGTTGCCCAATAAAGATTTTCAGTGCAGATGTAAACTTGGATTAAATAGTAATTTTCAGTACTTAGTGAAAACAATCTCTGTTTTAGAGGCTAAATACATTGCTTTCTTATGTAAGGATGCATCCTGCAGTTCACAGTCTACTTTATAGTCTTTTAAATACACTTTTCCTGCAAAAACACATCTGAACCCTCACGTATTTTGTTTAATGTTTAGGCGCCTGTCTGACGTGACTCTCTGTATTGATAAACGTATAGCACAAAATGTACATCTTAATGGTCCAGGAAGCAACTTAAAAAATAAAAAGAAAAAGATCAAGTACTAGAGAAACAATTGTTATTTTTTTAATGTTCAAAACACTAAAACGTTTTTATTGCCCTGAGCATTTTAGAGGCTTTTTAGGTGTTTTAAAATGTCAAAACAGCATTATAATTATTCTTTGTTTTCAGGCAAAAAAACAAAACATTATTCAAGTATGTGAGGCAACAGAAGTCTTCTTTCTATCTACTCGACCCTCTTAACTCAGTTTATAAGGTGATGGGGCGCGAAAGCCTGCATTTGGTGCAGGAACCCGTCCTGAACAAGGAGGGCATTGTCAATAGCTCCTATTCCTCTACATCTATTTGTTTAAATTTCTCCAGGTACACAGTGGAGTCCAGCCTCACTGGCCGTGTAAACTCCTGGTATGACACCTGCTTGGCTGAAGGCGGCACAGAACGTTAGTGGCATCAAGCTTCCTCCCGCTCAGGACATATACAACACTTGCTGCCTTAGAAAGGCATTAAGTTTTATGGCAGGCGTTAATCTTCAACTCATTAATCCATTGTGGTGCGTGGCCACAGTCATTACCTGGCCGGGATGCCAGACAGATGGAATGACCAGGTGGAGAGGACCTTACCCTGGGACGGTATGTAGCAGAAACCCCCAAGGGGTTGCAGCAGTGCCTTGGACTCCCACAGGGCTCCTTGGGAATTGGAGTTTGGAGCAGCCTTGCTGGGTTATGTGGGCACCACCAGGGGGCACTGCAGAAATTGTTCAGCCTTGTGTGGCAGCACTTCCGGGACGGAAGAAGGTCACTGGACACCTGGAGTGCTTCCCGGTGTCCTATAAAAGGAGCCAGCCAGCACTATTCTTGGAGCTAGAGTCAGGATGAGGAAGACGAAGTTTGCCAGAGAGGGAGTGGAGGTGGAAGGACTGGGAGGGACCCAAGGAAGAAAGAAGGGACTGTGTCTTGTATACTTTGGTGCTGTACTGTGTTGTCCTCTGGGGAGCGAGGAAAAAGCATTTACGCAACTTGCTGGACTTGTGTGTCTGCCTGTCTGTGTCAGGTAAGGGCGACTGTATGCACCCCGAGCTATCACACCACCTAAATAAAAGGATAAGTGTCTCAGTGTCTGTCTGTGTGCCTTTCTGGTTGCTGTGTCTCTGTCATTTCAAAAGATGGTGCATCACAAACATTTGTACTAATAAAATGCATTGTGTTTTGTCACTCCAACAAATGGCGCATCACAAACATTACCACTGCTTTTACAAATTCCCCACAGCAAATGGCATATGATAGAGACAAATGAATTGCATGCCGCATGACAAACGTTAATTCTAAAGTCTACGTTGTTTGCTTAGATTTCAACCCATCTTAGATGGGAAGCACTGCTACATTTTTATAATATGTTGTTCTGATAGATGTTACATGAGTTTGAAGAGATTTTAAAAAGTATGCAATCTGCTATATAATCAAACACTACTGTGTATGTGTGTGAGTGTGTGTATGTGTGTGTCCTGTAAATCCAAGCAATCTGATTGGTCAGTTTCACTTTGATTGGTCAGTCAAACACGATTGAGACGGGAAGCACTGGACAAGTGAGGTTGACACACACAAAGATAATGATGAAAGGAATTGGAGAAACACAAAGTCGCTATTAAACATGGCATGTATGCGCAAGAAGTTTTTATAGTGGAAAATGGGTGCCCACTTACCATTGGCGTTAGTCACAAAGCAGACAGAGCGTGAACAAGACACCTCGAAATGACAGTGTGAGAATCAGCCTTTATGAGAACGTGATTTAGAGATGAGAGAGGAGGCACTGGTCAAGACAGGTTGAGACACACAGGAACACCGAAGAAGAGCGTAGGAGGAGCTCTGAAGATACGCATAAGGCAAGAAATGTCAAATATCAAATATTTTTAAACTGATTTCATTATCTGTCTTCAGCAAGTAGCATTGCTAGTAAAACATATTTGTTATGCAGTTTTCTAAATATGCAGGATACAGAGAAACTATTCCATACATTATTTTCTAGTAGGATTGACTACTGCAATGCATAATTCACTGGCTGTTTAAATCATTCTTTACGCAGCTTTCAGTTTATTCAAAATGCTGCTGTAAGAATCATTACAAGAACTAAACAGTACAACCACATAACTCTAGTTCTTAAGTCATTACAATGGCTCCCATAAGGCCTTATTGCTGATTTGAAAATCCTCCTTTTAACATTTAAAGCCAACTGGATTAATCAAATACCAACATGAGGTCAAGCTTTTACTGTACATACAGCGACGCAAAGCTGAGGAATGATCAGCAGGCTTATATGAGATGGCTCTTCACTCTCAGCTTTGAAATCAACCTGAAGACTCACAACTTTAGTCTAGCATATTCCGATTAGAGCTGCTCATTCACTGTGAATACGGCATTGAAGTTCTTTCTTGTCATTCGCACAAAAATTTAAGTAACATAGTATTTATAAACCATTCTAACCCTCCTCTATTCCGTTTATCTTCTTGGTATTTTGATTTCCCACTTGCTGTCTGCTCTCCATCTATTTGTCTAAATTTCTCCAGATACACACTGGAGTCCAGCCTCACTGGCCGTGTAAACTTCTGGTACGACACCTGCTTGGCTGAATTCTGTTTTTGTTCTTTCCTTTCACGTCTTGGCTCTCTGTGTCTTTGACTACTGATCCTGTTGTTTTATTTGTTGAACACAATTTTAGTTTCTTGCTTTTATTTATCATATTGTTAGACTCCTGGTTATGACTTTGGCTTTGTTTTTCTGACCTCGTTCTTTTTCCTAATTCTGCCTCCTTGAATTGGCAGTTCAATAAACAAGGAAGGGAAAACATCATTTAAAAATAATAGGAAATTAATAAATTGGATCCCTAGCAAGCGTTAATTGATTGCCTGCGAGGAACATCACCTCAGTGATGATGAAGAGTGTCGTGGCAATTGCAAATAGCGTGAAGCCAACAGTTTTCAGGGTGGAAACAGCATGAGGGTAGCAGTTTTATGTTCCTGGTTTATATTCCTTGTTTTGGAAGATGTTTCCTGTGGCCCATAAAAAAGGGAAACTTAAGCTATCGATTCCATTAGACTTTTAAAGTAAGATATTGCCTTTAATCGTGGTTCAACAAACAAATGCATTATTCAGATGAATGTGTGGAAGTGGTAGGGTGAGGACTTCAAATCCCAGCAGACAGCCAGAGTATGGCTCCTTTGATTGGAGTTCAGGGTTCTGAGGGAAAGATTCAGAGTGGAGCCACAGCAGTCATTCAGAAGTAACGACTTTGTGAGTGTGTGTCATGAAGTGCAAGGTGGCATGGCTTTGGATCGACAGAGTGCATATCTGTTGTCACACAAGTGCACATATGGAAGACGATTACAGGTAATTACACTCCAAGCCAGGGCTTGGCGCTATCCACTAATGTCCCTTTTCTTCCTGCCTCTGCAGAAGCAGTGATTGGCAGGCAAACCACCAATGGCGTCACTACTGTTTCCCAACCTCATTTACCCACCTCTTCCTGTTCTCCAACCCCTGAAAACCGAATCCACCAACATCTTTAGGCAGTCAATTCCTAATTCTCATGCAACAACTTTATTTTGCTACATTCTCTCTTTTGTGATTTATTTTCAGTTATACAGGGATCACTATGATACCCCAACTCTTTATCATCTTCTTATAGTTATTTACACCATAGTAGACATATCCTAAGAAACAACATTCTACAAAATGTACTGAATATTCCTGATTATCAGAGGAAGATTTCAGTGCTCAACCAAGACTGGAGCACAAACAGGAACGAAAATCAAAATAATAATTAAAATAAAAACCAAACAAGCCAAAGAATCACAGAATCAAAACCTCTGAGTAAAAAAAACATCAAATTCATAAAAAAATATACACATAAAAAACATCTGTCACAGCATGAAGTTGTTGTTTGTTTTTGATTTTGGATGTCTAGCACTGTGTGCCACCATCTTAAATAGGGTCTGCATGATGGCATTATGTATAGAAACGGCAGTTATCCTGCAACCAGCAACAGACATCATTCCAATAAATGACATCCTTATCACCATCACAGCAAAACCCAAAACGAAGGCACCCACTTGAGCATGGGGAAGGCGCTATATAAATAAAAGGTATTATTATTATTACTATTATTAATGTCACTAAAATTTTGAATTTAGTAAGTCTTAACAATTACCAGAAAAAAAGAATGGTCAAAAATGATTGAGGAGGTGCCAAAACAGAGTTCATGACAAGCAATGCTATTTTGTTTAGGGGTTTTATTGGCAGGCATCAGCATTTTCTGCATCATTTTTTTTTTTTGTTATGGGTACTTCTATGTTATTAAAGGCAATGGCTCAAACCGCCGAATACTCTATGGAGAAGTAACACAATTTCACTGTCACATTAAAACAGGTCTGCACTTTGAATCAACCAACACAATGATCTGCAATAGCATTTAGCAAAAGACACTCAAAAAAAAACACAGAGGTGAAAGAGATCCGCTTGATTACAACTCATTATGGCTTTGGGTTAGAAGTTATGAAGAGCATTTCGGAATTGGAGGTAGGCTGTGGCGGTTAACATGCTTAATCAGAACTCTTTGAGATAATCCTCAAAGACAAACAATCTTTACCTGTGGCATTTAAAACCACTCATAAGTCCATCAGAATAACATTGGCACCACTGCTGGCACTTTAACGCACATCGACATACTTACCTGCTATAAGTGGGGTTTTCTTGCCTGGGACCCTCACCCTTCTTAAGTCTCCTTTGTATTCTTATTTTACAGACCTACAACAGAAAATAGGACGAGGGTTCAACATTGTGGATCGCTACACCTTATTTGGTTCTTCCTTTACGAGTACAATAAAAACACATTGAAAAAGAAAGTTAAGAGTCCAACTGATAAAAAACAAGTTAGAAAATTAATAAATAGCGTGAAATTCACAATAAACTAGATAGATAGATAGATAGATAGATAGATAGATAGATAGATAGATAGATAGATAGATAGATAGATAGATAGATAGATAGATGTGAAAGGCACTATATAATAGATAGATAGATAGATAGATAGATAGATAGATAGATAGATAGATAGATAGATAGATAGATAGATAGATAGATAGATAGATAGATAGATAGATAGATAGATAGATAGATAGCTTTATTTGTCTGCTTTTTACAGCAGAGTACATAAAAAACATATTTTATTAACAGAATTTAAAAATATTATGTAGTTTAATATTGACCCAAACAGGCCTGTGGTGGTTTTTACAGATACCAGATTCCAGCTCAAGAGATATAAAAAGTTAATATACAGTGCTACTATTGCATGTTTGTTCTGGAGGGTTTATGATCAATGTAGGTGGCATTGCCCATTCTACTAGGTTTTTTAGTGCCACATCACCAGGACTGTTAAGACACCAAATTTAACAAGGGTTATTAAAACATTAGAACAATCTAGACAAGAACAGGCCATTCAGCCTAACAAAGCCCGCCAGTCCTATCCACTTAATTCTTCCATAATAACATCAAGTCGAGTTTTGAAAATCATGTCTACCACACTACTTAGCCCCTTACTATAAGGTTCTCTGTGTAAAGAAAACTTCCTAATGTTTGTGTGAAATTTACACTAACAAGTTTCCAACTGTGTCCCCTTGTTCTTGATGAACTCATTTTAAAGTCACCGTCTCGATCCACAGGACTAATTTATTTAATAATTTTGAACACTTTAGTCATGTCTCCTCTTCAGCTCCTTTTCCTTATAATGGAGGGGCTCATCTATTTTAATCTTTCCTCATAACTCATCCCCTGTAGCCCTGAATCAGCCTAGTTGCTCTTCTCTGGACCTTCTCTAGTGCTGCTATGTCCTTTTTGTAGCCTGGGGACCCAAACTGCACCCAGGACTCCAGATGAGGCCTCACCAGTGTTTTATAAAGCTTGAGCAGAACCTCCTGGGACTTGTACTCCACACATCAAGGCACTATATGACCTGACATTCTGTTAGCCTTCTTAATGGCTTCTGAACACTGTCTGGAAGTCGAAAGCTTAGTGTCCACTATGACTCCTATTTCCTTCTCATTTTGAGTACTTTCAATTTTCAGACCTCGGTTTGTGTCTTCAACCCTCACATATTTACATTCTTACATGTAGTACTTTACATTTACTAAAATTAAATTTCATCGTCCACAAATCTGCCTAAGCCTGTATGCTGGCCAAGTCCTTCTGTGATGATTCAACGGATTCTCGATTAACTACTAATCCACCTATCTTGGTATCATCTGTAATATATATACAAATACCACTGACCCCTACTGGACATCACTCTTAACATCAGCCAATTCTGATAGGGTTCCTTGCACCATAACCCCCCAGTCTGCATTTCAAGTAAGTAGTGGACCTCAAGTATGTACCACTCTCAGCTTCTAATTCATTTGATAACAAAGGTTTAAATATGAGTTTAGTTGATGTCATTGAAAAGGCCACTGCTGACCAAAAGGCACCAAGGAAGGATCTGGATTAGATATTTGTAGACTTGATGAAGAGCTTAATGGACTGAATGGTCCACTCTTATTTGTCAAATTTCTTATGTTTGAAGTGTTTATTTACATCTTAAATGTCATCTGTTCTAAAACACAGGATCCTCACATTTACATGTTAAGATGGTTTCACATGAGTGTGTGTGCTTAGGGGACAGATGAAAGGCCCTAGTGACAGTAATTCTACCACTGCTCCATGGGTTGGGGTTGCGTCCGAATGCCTTTTTTCTTTCCCCCTCTGCAGACTCAAGGCTGTAACACCTGTGACGTCACTTCCGGGGTCCATCCACCTGGACCCGCCGCTTCCTGCCAGAAGGACTCAAAGCTGGTAGCCCCACCATCTTTGCTGGTTCACTTGAAGAGACGTCTCTGCAATTATTGTGTTTTTCATTTTTTTGACTCCTCCAATTATACGGGTCGACCAGGGCGGTGCCCCAACATTTCCTCATTATCTTGCAATTCTCTTACAGTGGTCAAGCAATATAAAATCAGTTTATCAGTCCAAACTCTGATGCGCAGGACACCTTGAAGGTGGTGTCAGAATAGGATCAAGCAAGCCCTTGAAGACACAGCGCCGAGTCGGCACTCATAGAGGTTGTCTGTTTATGTCTTTTTGCATTCCCAGTTAATCTATATATAAAATCCCTATGTGCGTCCAGGTGTCCGTGTGTGGGTGTCTTCTGATGAAGTGCGCATGCGCGGGGCACGGTGCGATGCACGATATTACTTTCAGAGAAAGTTACAGGCATTTTACGGAAATACAAACCAGTATTACTGCGAGAGGAAATTAAAGGTACACAATACAGTGACGCATATTACAGCCACATACAAGCCAGTATTACTGTCAGAGGAGATTAAAGGCATATTACCGACGCGCACGCCTGTATTACCGCCAGAGAAAATTAAAAGGTATATTACGGACGTACAAGCCAGCGGACGTACAAGACAGTATCCTTCAATAAGGGCGCGCACAGGCATCCTTCAATAAGGGCGCGCACAAAAAGGCGAGCCTCAAAAGGGCGACCTCAATTGGGCGCAGCGAATAAAGGCGCGCATAAATAAAGATCTGCACCTTTGTTGCTCTTCACATATTCCAGAGCCATTTGAACTAAATTATCTACGAATGCCTTTATTCGCCGCGCTCAACTGAGGTCGCACTTTTGAAGCTCGCCTTTTTGTGCGCGCCCTTATTGAATAGAGCCGTACAAGACAGTATTACTGTCACAGAAAATTAAAGACACACAATACACGGCGGCAGCCCATGAAGAACGGTCAGCTCAGCAAGTAAACATCAACAAAAGAAAGGCTGAAAGAAAGAAAAATACGACCAACAAAAAAGAATGAGGTCAAAGTCCCTTGCCATTTAATATAGACTGTTCCTACTAATGTTTATGCACTACTGTTCTAGCGCCCGTTATTGTAACAGGCTAAATGACTAGTCTATATATATAAAATCCCTATGTGCGTCCAGGTGTCAGTGTGTGGGTGTCTTCTGGTGAAGTGCGCATGCGCGGGGCATGGTGCGATGCACGATATTACTGTCAGAGAAAGTTAGAGGCGTTTTACGGAAATACAAACCAGTATTACTGCAAGAGGAAATTAAAGGTACACAATACAGTGACGCATATTACAGCCACATACAAGCCAGTATTACTGTCAGAGGAGATTAAAGGCATATTACCGACGCCTGTATTACCGCCAGAGAAAATTAAAGGTATATTACAGACGTACGGACGTATATTACAGACGTACAAGCCAGCGGACGTACAAGATGGTATCCTTCAATAAGGGCGCGCACAAAAAGGCGAGTCTCAAAAGGACGACCTCAATTGGGCGCAGCGAATAAAGGCGTGCGTAAATATAGATCTGCACCTGTTGCTCTTCACATATTCCTGAGCCATTTGAACTAAATTATCTACGTGCCCTTATTGAATAGAGCCGTACAAGACAGTATTACTGTCACAGAAAATTAAAGACACACAATACACGGCGGCAGCCCACGAAGAATGGTCAGCTCAGCAAGTAAACATCAACAAAAGAAAGGCTGGAAGAAAGAAAAATACAACCAACAAAAAGAATGAGGTCAAAGTCCCTTGCCATTTAATACACAGTAGACTGTTCCTACTAATGTTTATGCACTACTGTTCTAGCGCCCGTTATTGTAACGGGCTAAATGACTAAATGATAATAATACCGTACATAAAGTATAACTTTGTGGTTTCTTTTGTCAATAAAGATGATCAAGGCCTCAATTCTGTTTGATATTTGTAAAACCATAATAAAAAAAAACATTTTTAATCTTTGCAAACCTTCAAATTGTTTTATCTGTAAATAATTCTTCAGTCACCTTCTAAACAATAAAGCTGTGAAATTGCCGTCACACAAGAAAGAGAAGTAGGTGTAAATTCGCCGAGTCCTTCATTGACTCCTCCACAGACTTCAGATGTACTTTATAAATGGTTGTCATGTCATTGGCGCCGCTCAATTCATAATCCATTTCCTTGTATATAAACAAGGACATCCGGCTCTTTACCGATAGCTGCATGTCAGGGGAAATGCATTTCTCAAAGATTTAGCATTGTTCAAATATTCTTTATTTTCTTTGCTGCCCTGTCGATTACATTAGCTGTTTATATAAAGGGTGGTAGGAAAAAATGTTAAAGCCGTAATCTTTACCTTTACAAGAGAATTTACAGTCGTCTATTAACATTTGTGTTTGAGCTGAACCTTGTATTAAACACAGCTTGTTTATCACACGTTCTAACTTTTTGGCATTACAAACACACAGCTGATGTGACACATGCAATGCCACACTGGGCACTGCCTGATGCCCATTGGTAGAAACTGAACCTCTGACTGCTTACTTCACAGTTCAACATTGTATACTTCACCAGGAGCCATGGGTCACTAGTGACCTCAGAAATTGACAGCTCATGTCAGGTCGGGGAGCATGCACTGGTACAGCATGGTGTCACACCCACCACATGACGAAACAGCTCAGGATCCTCGTTGGCAACCCCCTAGCAGACATGGAAACGACCCTCTATCTGCTGCAGCCAGGTGTTACGTGAGTGTCCCCTTGGCCTGGTCCAGCCACTCGGGTCCCGAACAATGAGGATCTTACGAGCTGGATCACCCTTGAGGAATCACATCACATGGCCGCAGTGCCATAACTGACGCTCCCTCACAATGCAGGTCATGTGCCTCATTCAGTACTCCGTGAGCAACACAAAGTCAAACCAGCAGTAACCAAGGATTATCTGAAGAGACACAGTACTGAAGGAGTCCAGTTTTCATCTCAGATCACTGGATAGCGTCCATGTCTCATAACCATACAGAAAGACAGGAAGCACCAGAGCTCTAAAGACTTGGACCTTCATCTGTTTGCAGAGATATCGGGAGCGCCACACACTCGTTTCCAGCGACTTCACGACCTCACGCTCTTTCAGTCCGTCTACTGACTTCATAGGAAGAGTCACCAGAGACACGAATGTTGCTGCCGAGGTAAGCAAAACTCTCGTTGAGGTCGACACTCTCTCCGCAGAGAGACACATTGCTGATGGCCGTGCCCAAGAGGTCATTAAAGGCCTGGATGTTGGTTTTTATCCAGGACACTCGCAAGCCCAGACACTCAGACTCCTTGCTCAGTCTCTTGAGAGCCCCAATCAAAGCCGCCATCGACTAACCTCAAACATGACTCTACGTAATTATGGTTAAGCCCAAGTCAGACTTGGTGTGATATGTAGTGATCCGCTTGACATTTTCAAACTCGGATAATGCTTGGGACAGTATTCTGCTGCAATCTAGTGGATGAAATAAAATGACCCTGTAAAAAATCATGAATATTTCAATGTGTTTTCCCAATCTAAGGTAAATCGTTAATATTTATGAGTGGGGCGACTCTAAGGTAACTCGTTAATAATTATGAGTGGGGCAGGGCATCTGATGAAAATCACAATGACACACAAAAAGTTGTAAAGGCAGTTATATAATGAACTGAAAATGAAGCATTGCTCAAATCGAGTGAAAGTGATGATGATGTGAATGGGTCGTCAGACATTGACATGGAAAGTGAAAGTGATGTATGATAAACGCCGCTGTACAATCAAACCGCCTTAATATGCAAGGTGAATTCGGTCGCATGGAGCTTCAGTGTTGTGTGACAGTAGCTGCCTGACTGAAAGGAAAAATACTGTAGTTGTGATTAAGGTTAAGGACGAGCAAGACGTTAGCCCCCTAAGCACCATTCACAATGAGGCAGCTGTCAATGTCAGGGGAAAGGTGGAAGTCGCTAAGCCATGAACTGTGTTAGCCTGCAATAACATACAAACTGAGAGAGAGACGTGAAGAGAGCAAACCAAATGAACAACTTCTTTAACAGGTTTGACCACCCTAACCCACTCTCACTCTCACCTCGGAGTACTGCACCCTCCACACATCCTTCTGCTGATACCAGCATAGGAGAGACATTCCCACCCATAATTACAACAGCACAAGTGAGCAGAGAGCTGAGGAGACTTCGTGCCAGCAAAGCAGCGGGTCCAGATGGAGTATCGCCACGACTGCTGAAGGTCTGTGCATCGGAGCTGGGGGGTCCTCTACAGCGCATCTTCAACCTGAGCCTGGAACAGGGGAGAGTCCCGAGGCTTTGGAAAACATCTTGTATCACCCCAGTCCCAAAGGTATCACGTCCTAGTGAGCTGAATGACTTCCGGCCTGTCACTCTGACATCACATGTGATGAAGACCATGGAGCGGCTGCTGCTTCACCACCTGAGGCCACAGGTCCGTCATGCCCTTGACCCTCTGCAGTTTGCATATCAGGAGAAGGTGGGAGCGGAGGATGCCATCATCTATATGCTACACCGATCCCTCTCTCACTTGGACAGAGACAGTGGTGCTGTAAGAATTATGTTTCTAGACTTCTCTAGCGCCTTCAACACCATCCAACCTCTGCTCCTTAGGGACAAGCTGACAGAGATGGGAGTAGATTCATACCTGGTGGCATGGATCGTGGACTATCTTACAGACAGACCTCAGTATGTGCGCCTTGGGAACTGCACGTCTGACATTGTGGTCAGCAACAAAGGAGCGCCGCAGGGGACTGTACTTTCTCCGATCCTGTTCAGCCTATATACATCGGACTTCCAACACAACTCAGAGTCCTGCCATGTGCAAAAGTTCGCTGACGACGCTGCTATCGTGGGCTGCATCAGGAGTGGGCAGGAGGAGGAGTATAGGGACCTAATCAAGGACTTTGTTAAATGGTGCGACTCAAACCACCTACAACTGAACACCAGCAAAACCAAGGAGCTGGTGGTGGATTTTAGGAGGACCAAGCCCCTCACGGACCACGTGATCATCAGAGGTGACTGTGTGCAGAGGGCACAGACCTATAAATACCTGGGAGTGCAGCTGGATGATAAATTAGACTGGACTGACAATACTGATGCTCTGTGTAAGAAAGGACAGAGACGGTTATACTTCCTTAGAAGGCTGGCGTCCTTCAACATCTGCAATAAGATGCTGCAGATGTTCTATCAGACGGTTGTGGCGAGTGCCATCTTCTACGCGGTGGTGTGCTGGGGATGCAGCATTAAGAAGAAAGACACCTTACGCCTGGACAAACTGGTGAGGAAGGCAGGCTCTATTGTTGGCATTGAGCTGGACAGTTTGACATCCGTGGCAGAGCGACGGGCGCTGAGCAGGCTCCTGTCAATCATGGAGAATCCACTGCATCCACTAAACAGGATCATCTCCAGACAGAGGAGCAGCTTCAGCGACAGACTGCTGTCACCGTCCTGCTCCACTGACAGACTGAGGAGATCGTTCCTCCCCCACACTATGCGACTCTTCAATTCCATCTGGGGGGGTAAACGTTAACATTATATAAAGTTATTGTCTGTTTTTACCTGCATTATTATCACTCTTTAATTTAATATTGTTTATTATCAGTATGCTGCTGCTGGAGTATGTGAATTTCCCCTTGGGATTAATAAAGTATCTGTCTATCTATCTGTCTATCTATCTATCACAGGAACACAAACCTGGGTCTCCTTACTGCAGTGGTTCTCAGACTGTGGGGGGGGCCCTAGGGGGGCGCGAAGTAACAAAAAGGGTGGCACGAAGATGTGAAAAAAAGAAAACAAGAATCGAAAATATGAAAAATACATCTATTGAAACCAAAACAAATTAACTTAAACTACATTCTGATTCTAGAAAAATAAATATAGAGTTAGATAAATGCCGATAAAAGTTAAGTAGGTATAATAAAATATGCATCTATGATATATCATTAATTAAAAAAGAACAAATTGGTATTAGTGGGCTCCTTTCAAAAAAACGTTAGGGGGGCGCGATTAAAACTGTTATGAAAACTCGGGTCGCAAATACTTAAAGGTTGAGAAATGCTGCCTTACTGCAAAGCAGCAACACTACCACTGCGCCATCATGCCACTTCAAACATATGTATTTTCACGAAAAATATTAAATAATCCACTTCTGCAAAAACGCTCTCGTAAATGGAAATGGACAATGCTCAAACATGACTGAGCAACAATGGGGGTACAAAGTGGTGGCACTCACTGCAGTCGCCGTAAAATGCAATGAGAGGCTAGTGCTGAAATGCAATAAACTGAACAAAATTTCAGAGAGTCTGAACCAACTCCATTTTGCCTGTTTTCATAAACTGTCTAGAGGGGATGCCATAATCCTTTTACTTTATATCACCCTGAAACATCTGCATAATAAAAACTGCTATGCCAGAGCGCTGTTTATGCACAGACTATAAAAAGTATTCACCGCCTTGGACATTTTCACATTTTATTTTTATACAACGTGGGATCTCTTGTGGATTTAATTTGGCTTTCTTGACACTGATCGATAGAAAAAGACTCATTAATGTCAAAGTGAAAACAGATCTCTGCAGAGCGGCCTAAATGAAATTACAAATTTACATTCATTCATTATCCGAAGCTTCCCCGAACTCGGGTCATGGAGGCAACAGCTTTAACAATGAGGCCCAAACGTCCTTTTCCCCAGCTGCACTTGCCAATTTATACTGTGGAATCCCAAGGCATCCCAGACCATCTAGTAGATATAACCCTCCCAGTGAGGCCTGGGTCTTCCCAGGGGTCTCCTCGCAGCTGGTCGTGCCTGTAAAAGCTCCACAGGGAGGCATCCATATTGGATACCTAAACCACTTCAAATGGCTGCTCTTGATGCAAATCATCAGCGGCTTTTCCCTGAGCCTCTCATCCTATCTCTAAAAGAGAGCTCATCCACTCTGAGGAGAAAGCTCCTTTTGGCTTTATTGTAACCGTGATCTCATTCGTTCGATTATTACCCAAAGCTCACGACCATAGGTGAGGTTAGGGAGATGATCGACTGGTATATCAAGAGCTTTGCCTTCTGGCTCAGCTCCTTCTTCACCATTATAGACTGGTATAGCGACTGCATAAATGAGCTTGCTGCCCCAATCCATCTGTTGATCTCACCACCCCTTTTCCCCTCACTCGTGAACAAGACCCCAAAGTATTTAAACTCCTTCATTTGAACCACTAACTCACCTCCCACTCAAAGAGAACAGTGCACCATTTTTCCTACTGAGGACCATAACCTCAGATTTGGAGGTGCTAATCCTCATGTCCGCAGCTTTACACTTGGTCACAAACCGTCCCAATGCATGCTGGAGTTCACAGGCTGATGAAGCCAACAGGACCACCTTATCGGCAAAAAGCAGTTACACGATTCTAAGGTCACCGAACTGGACCTTCTCCCCTCCCCGACTGCGCCTTAATATCCTGACTGTGAAAACCACAAACAGGATAGGAGACAAAGCTCAGCCCTGTGTAAGAAAGGCGCTATATTGCGCCTGACCCGACACAGATTCACACGGATGCACGTATAAAAATAAATAAACTATTTTTCTTCAGCTGAAGGGCACGTCTTCCCCATAATCCCTCCAGCCACAACACAGTCCCAAACACAATACACTAAGCAGTCACCACAAAATCACTCCTTCTTCTTCCACCACCACTCCTCCGCAAGCTTTGTCCTCCTCCTCCCGACGCTGGCCGTTGAGTGGTGGTCGCTGGTTTCCTTTATCAGGCACCCAGAAGTGCTCCAGGTGCTTGATTGCCGACACCCGGCTGCACTTCCGGGTGTGGCGAGACCAATGCCCAAAAGGATCCAGCAGCTCTTGCTGCAGCACCCCCTGGCAGCGCCTGCAGAACCCAACAGGGCTGCACAGAACTCCAACCCCCATGAAACCCTGGGGGAGTCCGAGGTACTGCTGCAACCCAGGGAGGCTGACATCTAGCGTCCAGGGGGAAATACTGGGTTTCCCACCCTTGTCCCCCTGGTATATGTGGTGAAGGGGCATCCCGGCCAGGCATGGACCCCGGCCATCCGGTAAACCTGTTAGAACCCCACACTGGAAACGGTGCTGATGTTTTTCTGAGAATGCAGACACAGCTCCCACTGTGATTACACAGGGACAGAATAGCCCTTATTTGGGGTCCGGAACTCCTTACTGTCCCAGCATCCCTTGAGGAACACTGTCATATGCCTTCTCTAATGTAGACCGACTTGGCATACAGCCATGACCCTTTCATAATCCTCATGAGGGTAAAGAGCTGGTCCACCATTCCTGGATGGAATCCATATTGTTCCTTGTGAATCTGAGGTTCCATGACTAGGAAGAGTCTCCTTGTCAGTTTCCCGGGGAGGCTGATAGTTGGAGCAATCCCTCCTATCCCCCTTTTTAAAAATGGGAACCACCACCCGAGTCTGCCATTCCAGGCGTACAGCTCCTGATGACTACACAACACTGAACAGGTGTGCCAGCCATGACAGTCCAACAATATCCAGAGCCAGCATTTCTGGGTGGATCTCATCCACCCCCGGGGCTTTGCCACTGTGGAGTTACTTAACTACCTTAGTAACCTTCCTCAAGGAAATGGGCATTGATCACCCATCAGCTTCCGTCTCTGCCCCCTCCAGAGAGGTCTTGTCCATTGGGTTACTCTCAGTCCAGGTCAGCAACTTTTCACCCTTGCTGAGAAGAGCCTTGGTGAATCCTTACCTCACTTTTCTGAATCGCCCTGATGGTTTGCCAGAACCTCTTTGTGTCTAATCGAAAGTCACTTTTTATGGTCTCTCCAAACTCTTCCCATACCCAGGTTTTTTGTTTCCCTGACCATCAAGGCTGGAGACCTTTTGGCCTGTTGTCATTTCTCTGCTGCTTTGGGTGTCTCCTGTTGTTAACCATACACAGAAGACCTCTTTTTTCAGCTTGAGGGCATCTCTCACCTCTGGTGTCCACCCTTGGGTTCTTGGGTTTCCACCTCGAGAGGCACCTATGGCTTTCATGTTACCACTTTTTGCAGTCGCTTCCATAATGGAGGTTTTGAACAAGGCCCATTCGGACTCTATGTCCCTAGCTTCTCCCGGGATGCGGGAAAAGCTCTTTCTGAGGTTGGAGTTAAAAGTCTTTTGGACGGTGGCCTCTCCCAAATGATCCCAGACCACCATCATTACTCACTTGGGCTTTCCAGGTCTGTCCAGGTGCTTCTTCAACCATCTGACCCAACTCACCAACTTTGCCCCTCTCTCTTCACCCATGTCCATAATATACGGCTGCAAATCTGATGATATGATTATGAAATCAATCACTGATCTTTGGCCTAAGGTGCTCTGGTACCAGGTACACTTATAAGACACCTTATGTTTGAACATGGTGTTCGCAATGGAAAAAATTTGTCTACCACAGAAGTCTAATTAGAAAACAATGCTCGGGTTTAAATAACGGAGGCCGTTTCCTCCCAATCACACCTCTCTAGGTGTCTCCATCATTACCCACGTAGGAGTTGATGTCTCCCAGCAGAACTATGGAATCCCATCCCTCTAGTGACTCCAAGAAAGGCCTGGTACTCTGAAACTGACATTTGGTGCATAGGCACATGTGGCACTCAGGGTCCTCCATTCCACAACCTTGAGCTGCATAGAGGCAGTCCTCTCGTTTTCTGGGACAAACTCCAACATGGCATCAACCCGTTAGGGCCTATTCCGACCCAATGCCTTACCCCCTGGGGCAACTACAGAGTAAAAGAGAGTTCAGCCTCCTTTCAGAACCCTGGTTCCAGAACCAAGTGAGTGAGTGGACATGAGGCCAACTATATCTAGTTGGTTTTTCTCCACCTCACCCACCAACTTTGGCTCCTTCCCCTCAACAAAAGGTGACATTCCAAGTCCCAAATGTCAGTTTATGTGTCTTGGTTCCAGTCTGCCAAAGCCTGTTCCTTCAACTGCCACCCAGGTTACATTGCACCCAGCCTCCTACTCCTCCTGCAGGTGGTGGGTCCACAGGAGGAATAGGAGCCAGGTGCAAAGTGTCCTGTGGCTAAAATTAAAATTTGTCTAAATTAATTACAAATATGCAGTGTCACTGTCAACATGTGGTTAAGTCCTGGGTCCTTCCTGCTAGGAGTTTGCATGTTCTTCTCATGTCTGCGTTTCGTTACAGTCCAAAGACATGCTGGTTAGGTAAATTGGCCCAAGTGGGTGTTTGGTATGTGTGTGTTTGCCCTCCAGTGTCCTACCAAGGGTTGTTTGTTCCTCCATTGTGCCCTATGCTAGCTGGCATTAGTTCTAGCTCCCAAACCATGATCTCAGTTTGGATAAAACAGGTTAGAAAATGACATGACATGTGACAACAATGACCTTATGTACCTATAAAATCACAAGCCTCTTTGTCTGCCTGGACGTCTGCTCATTCTGAAAAGAATCTGCACTGATTTTGGCAGTACCAATAGAGGTGAGTCCCATTAGGTCAATATTCTGTTTTCTCCTGCCCAAAGAACAGTGCCCAAACAATTCCGGGTATACTCAAAAGGGTTGTGTGCTAATTTAGTGTTTCCACAATTGTGACAATCCCAGAAATCAATCCCAGTCCATCGAGCCTGCATCAACAGCAACTATTAACCAGAATTTCGGCCAAGCTCAGTTCATTAGAACATTAGAACAATCTGGACGAGAACAGGCTGTTCAGCCCAACAAAGCTCGCCAGTCCTATCCACTTATTTTTTCCAAAATAACATTAAGTCGAGTTTTGAAAGTCCCTAAAGTCTAACTGTCTACCACACTACTTGGTCGCTTATTCCATGCGGCATTCAATGAATGTACATCTCTGATGAATTGCACTGGGAACTGACTATAGCTGGTGGAGCAGTATTACGAATGTACGTCGTCGAAGATACTCGGTTCCGGCGTGCTGGCAAATTGCATTGGGAACCGACTATAGCCAGTTCCGGTGGTTTAAGGGTTAAGCCACGATAAAGGTCTGTGATAAGAGAGGTTTGTGGTGCTGCACATTTCAGATAAATAAATGGAAGTCCTGGAGTGTGCAGGCTCCAGGCAGGTGCAGGTGGGAATGTTGACGCATCACTTTGAGACGGATTGCAATACTTGGATGGTCACGCATTTACGTGAGGATCGGTCAAGTGTTTGATTCACGCCTTGGAGCAGGTGTTTGCAGCACTCGATTGGCAAAAAGAGAAAAAAAGGAACAGAAGTTAAAAGGAAGAGAGAATGAGAGGCAGGATTGCTATTTGGGATGGAGGCAGGTGGTCGGGTGTGAGTCCCAGAGAGAGGGCCCTGTGGCCAGCACTCGACTGAGTTCCTGCTGAGCACCTGACGGTGGGGAATGGCGGTGAGGTGAGGAGTAATGTATGCCTGCACCCCACCCCCCAGTGACAGGCCAGTGAGTGGCTGCGAGGGACACGATGCCAAGTTTTTGATAGCTGACTACCCACTCCTGTCGGTGGGCCATCTCCTCATGCTGCAAGGCCCGTACAGGATAAGTAGAGGAGACGCCGAATTTAAAGAGCTGAATTGATGCTTGTGACTGTTTTAAAAGATGACATGCCTGGAGTTTTAACCTTGTTTTTATGGATTTATTAATTTTCATTTATTTGGACTTTTAACCTCCACTGTTCACCTTGATTTTATGGATTATTTATTTATGAATCGAATGATGTTGGCACTGCACTATTACACACCTTGTCACTTTTAATAAAAGCACTGGAGCATTTTGCACCTAACCTTTACTGACTGTGTGTATCTGTGTGTGTGTGTGTGTGTGCGTGTGTGTGTGTGTGTCTTTGTGTGTCCTCATTTGTCCCGGCCCATCCTTGGAGGGGAGCCAATTGAGGTGGGTCGGACATCTGATACAGAAGCCCCCTGGACACCACCCTGTTGAGGTTTTACAGTCACGGTCAGCTGGGAGAAGACCCCGGGGAAGACCCAAGGGCTCGCTGGGTGGATTCTATCTCTCAGATGGCCTGGGAACGCCTTGGGATTGATCCCACAATATGAGTTGGCAAGTGTGGCTGGGAAAAAGGACGACTGGGTCTGTTGCCTCCACGACCCAGGTTTGGAGAACCTTTGGAAAATGAATGAATGTAAATTTCTAATTTCACTTAGGCCGCTCTGTAGAGATCTGTTTTTCTGTTGATCAATGTCAAGAAAGCTAAATAAAATCCATGGCGATTCCACGTTGTATAATAATAAATTGTGAAAATTTCCAAGGTGGTATATACTTTTTATTGTCTGTGCATAAACAGCACTCTGACATTATGCCGATGTTTGAGCCTCACTGCTAAAACTGTTGCCCCCTGCTTTAAATAAGCAATGGAAGATGAACAAATGAATGAATGAATGAATGAATGAATTAATGAATGAGATTTTGGGTTTAAGCTGCCAAGGACCATGGAGCCAACCCGAACCGTCACATTCACTTGACTGGCACCTCATTCAGGGCTACTTCCCATCATACGCCCAGCACTATAGACACAGTATAAGCAGATCAGTAGAAGGAAATATGAAAGTGCCATTACAGTTTACAAAGATTAAATCCAAATGAAGTTTTCTACTCTTTGGCAGTTCTTTGTGGCCACCGCAGGCTGTGGCAACTGTTCGCCATGACCTGGTCGGATTTGGTGCATGATGTCTAGTGTTGAAAATGTTCAGATGACTCCTCCATCACAGGTTGCATTAATGAAGGTGTCTTGTGGTGCAGGGACAACAATCTGCAATTCAACATTAGCAAGACAATGGTGCGTAGTGGTGAACTTCTGACATGCCAAGGAGCCTCTGAAACCAGTCACCATTCAAAGTGAGGACATGGAAGTGTTCCAGAACTACAAGTACCAGTAAACTGGACTGGTCTGACAACACAGTGGCACTGGACAAGAAGGGCCAGAGTGGAATGGACTTCGTAAGGAGATTCAGGTCTTTTGTTGTGTGTAGCAAGCTACTGGAAATAATAATAATAATACTAATAAATAATAATTCATTACATTTATATAGCGCTTTTCTCAATACTCAAAGCGCTATCCACACAGGGAGGAACCGGGAAGCGAACCCACAATCTTCCACAGTCTCCTTACTGCAAAGCAGCAGCACTACCACTGCACCACCTGTGAGGACAAATGTTCTAGAAGACCATAGTAGCCAGTGTGGTGGTCTACACTGTGCATCCACTGGAAAAGCAACCTGAGCTCAATGCCTGAGTATACTTTTCAGGAAAGCCTGCGCCATCACGGCACGAACCCTGGACACACTGGAAGCCGTTGTTGAATAGAAGATGACGACAAAATTTAATACCATCCTGAAAAATGCCCTTCATCCCGTCCAGGTGGCGCTCTCTTGGAGCACATTTAGCCACAGGCTCATTCCACCCCAGTGTTCTAAGAAGCACTTCTGGGGGGCTTTTCTGTCCACTGCTATCAAGCAATTCAATACTTCCTGTCAATGTACTATTCATTATATTCTCAGCGCAATCTATAGTTATTTATGTATTTATTTACTTATCGATTGATTGATTGAGTGCGGCATGGTGGTGCAGTGGTAGTGCTGCTGCCTCGCAGTAAGGTGGGTTCGCTTCCCGGGTCCTCCCTGCGTGGAGTTTGCATGTTCTCCCCGTGTCTGCGTGGGTTTCCTCCCACAGACCAAAGACATGCAGGTTAGGTGGACTGGCGGTTCTAAATTGGCCCTAGTGTGTGCTTGGTGTGTGGTTGTGTTTGTGTGTGTCCTGCGGTGGGTTGGCACCCTGCCCGGGATTGGTTCCTGCCTTGTGCCCCTGTGTTGGCTGGGATTGGCTCCAGCAGACCCCCGTAACCCTGTGTTCAGATTCAGCAGGTTGGAAAATGGATGGATGATTGATTGATTTGCCGTGTTATCCATCCTATGAGTCTGTGTTCTTGTTTTTTATGTTTCTGCTGCTGTATACATCTAAATTTCCCCCTAGGGATTAGTAAAGTTTATCTAATCTAACCTAACCTGGTGGGATTTGGTCCATGACGTCTGGTGTTTGACGTGACTTGCTGGTCTATGATGTTAACTCAACTATGAATATCATCTGAAGGTCGGTTCAACATCCCAACTACCTGATACAATGACGTGAATTTTGACTTTGTGATATTTCATTTCACAATTGGCATTACACACAGTCTTAAGAACTGTGCCTTAAAGGAGAGCCCCACACTTGCTAATTGTTTCCGGCAAATTCTCGATTCAAGCCCCATTTTCATTACATTCCTAGCTGATCCTATTACCAAATGACAAATCCGAATGTATTGTTAATCTAAAATTGTCTGAAACTTCACCCTCTGTGGCATAAATATTACATTTTACAGAATTATTCACATAAATTAATAAAGCCGTATTGCTGTAGCTTGCTGATATAAAAACTGAAGTGCTGGGAAAAGTAGACATGAGTGAAAATACTAATAGGTTCTCAGCATCTTGGTAATTCGGTAAGGTAAGGAAAGATAATTTAAATGCAAAAGTACGACCAGATGTTTTAAACATTGGATTTTATCATTTGTATAAGCCCCTGTGGTGAAGGAGGGCCCCAGCAATGCAAGTTCTAAAAAAAATAAAATAAAACACGTGCATCTTGGGATTTATGAGTGCTGTGGTGGGGCATTCGATGTGGTGGCAAGCAGATCGTTTAAATTAGGTTAGCTGTCCCGCATCGGCACTCCGCAGATAGTAAATAGGTGGTGGCTCGCATAGGTATACTATAAAGATGAGATCAAGAAAAAAGGGAGGAAAAAATAAAGATGAAGTCCGGAGGTTAAAGGGAAAGAAGACAAAAAAAAGGAGTCGCCATTGTGGTGGAGTTAGTGCCATTATAGAAAGAAGTTTGGCGGTCGGGACATGACCCCAAAAGGAGCGAGCGATTGGTGCTTGAGGGGCAGGATCGCTCCTAGGAACATCTCTGAGTGGGCTCCTGCAGATACAGAGAGATGGTGGTGGGCTCGTGGGGTCTCCACAGACACAGAGTTAAGGTGACAAGGGCACCCGCCAGCTTTGGGGACCCCAGGTGGGTACTGCTTGAGGTGGCTGAGGCCCAAGCTGAAGAAAAAGATGACTGCGGCTGTCGGTCGACGTCCCCTCATGTTCATAATGGTGAGCTGAGGGGACGTCAGAATTAGAGGGAGGTGCTAAGGTTTACGGTGATTTTAAAGAAGATCCCGACTGTTTTCAAGCTTGGGTTTTTAACTGCTTCAATGATTTATTTAGAGATCTGCACTAGTAATCGGAAGGTTGCCGGTTCAAATCCCATAAATGCCAATAGGGACCCTGCTCTGTTGGGCCTTTCAGCAATTCCCTTAACCTACAATTGCAGAGCGCTTTGAGTAGTGAGAAAAGCACTATATAAATGCAAAGAATTATTATTATTTATTATTATTATTAATTTCTTGAACTTTAAAACCCACACTTTGACAATATTTTAATGGATCATTTATTGACATTATTTATTGAAAACGTATTGCACTAACTGTTTTGCTTTTTTTTTATTAATTTTATTAAAATCAAATAACATTCCACACATGCAAGACAAGTTTAACAAAACTAGGTTCGAAACAAATCAACCCCCACCCATAAAAAAGAAAGTTAGGTCAGTCAGTCATTCTCCAACCCGTCTATATCCAAATACAGGGTCACGGGGGTCCGCTTGAGCCAATCCCAGCCAGAAAAGAGCACAAGACAGGAACAAACCCTGGGCAGGGCACCTGCCCACCGCAGGGCACATACACCCACACACCAAGCACAATTTAGGATCGCCATTGCACCTAACCTGCTTGTCTTTGGATTGTTGGAGGAAACCCACACAGACACGGGGAGAACATGCAAACTCCACGCAGGGAGGACCCGGGAAGACAAACCCAGGTCTTCTTACGAGGCAGCAGCACTACCACTGTGCCACCATGCCGACCAAGAGATAGGTCAGCAGAGTAAAACTTTAATAATAGTAAAAATATGTAAATAAATAAATAATAAATAAAAAATAGTTGAGAGAATCCGTTTCCTCAATTTAATTGCTTATTCTGAAATGTTATTGATTGGATTCTTCCAGGTTTTGAAAACATTTTGTACAGATCCTTTTAGTAAGAATGTGAATTTTTCCAATTTTAGATAATATTTAACAACAGTTACCCACTGACTTAGAATAGGAGAGTTAGGATTCTTCCATTTAAGCAAGATATAACTCTATATGCTAATAGTGAAGTAAATGTGATTCCAGTTTGTTTGTCCTTCTCCACTTTAAGCCCCTTTGTAAGTCCACCAAACACACTTGTTAATGGGTTAGGAGGGATTGTGACACCAGGGCTGTCTGAAAGGCATTTAAAGATTTTGCTCCAGACTGATGTTAATTTGGTGCATATAACCCAAAACATGTGGCTTAGTGAGGCTGGAGCTCGATTGCAACGTTCGCAGGTTGGCTCTTGACCTGGAAACATTTTGCTCAATTTTAAACAGGAGAGATGCGCTCGATAGATGATTTTAAGTTGAATAATTCTATGCTTTGCGCATATGGAGCTCGAGTGAATTCTGTGCATTGCTACCTTCCACCCCTTTTCTGAAATGTTGAGTGAGAGATCCTTTCCCCACTGTACTCTGGGATTTTGGAAAGGGAAGGACTTTAAAATGGTTTTACATATTACAGAAATGCCGTCTGAGTCCTCAAGACTGATCAATATTTCTTCTGGAATAGACTTTTAAATAAAATCACTTTGCACATTTGCACATACCACTTTGCTTGTTAAGTGTTCTCATTGCACTTGCTCATCATAGTTCAAAACTATCGACAGTCCCGAAGGGCTGGACCGTCACAGCCCCTCATCAAATATTTCCTTAAATAGAAGCCTTGCCTGGTGCTATGCATTTGCTCAAAATTAACAAGTAGATTTCTGAGAAAAGGGCTGGTGGCTAAATGTGCTGCCTGAAAGCTCCATGGTGATCTTATCTGTTAGCCACAGTGACTTTCCTGCAGGGATGTGTTTTCTGCTTTATGGTAGTCACATTTGATATATCCGTTGCCATCTCATCAGACACATTTAAAAATCACCTCCATGTCTAACTTCTGCAAGAGTAAATAAAGGAGATCAAGGGGGAAAGTAGTTATCTGGAGATAAATAGTTATTGCATATGCTTCCCATATTAAAATATAGCATTTATCTGAAGAAGAGTTAAGCAAGCTGAGGTGTGTGAGCAACAAAAAGACAGAATGCCCACGATGGTTTATGATGTGGGGCTGAATGTTGTGTACCCAGTAAGACTTGACTGTTGTCACCTACCCAGTTTTCCATAAAAGAGTAAGAGCTGAATGTGAGAGATATCTCACCAACTATGGAAAAACCGAGTAGGTTATATCTTTCCAGTTTTCGGCAAATCGAAAACATGAAGTCACCCCTATAATTAACGACCTCTAATTAACGAAGCTCACCTGAGCTTCACGTATACATATTGATTTTTTTTTATCATGAATCAACAACACGTGCCATTTAAATCACGCAGTCGCAGTATTTAAATCAAGTGATTCTAATCTGACATTTTCATTGGTCAGTGGAGTTACTAGGTTTTTGTCTTACAGTACGTAAAACCAGTAACGGCGCACTGCACTGCATACACTTGACTTGAGCATTCCTAATTTTCCTCCTCTTTCTCTGTACATTTACCATTCGTATGCTCAGAGGTTGATGTGCTTGGTGCTTCCTGAGCAGCTCATCTTTTCTCTACCCTAGCGGCCCGCTTCTTCTCTACTTTCATTGACATCTTTTCACGTTAAAACTGATTAAGTCAGTGTTGTGTTGCAATTACTTAGTACGTTTTCTTTAATTTTTAACTTAAGCTGGCACTTAAGTTTTCAATCTGGCTCAAGAATGATTTAAGATATGAAGAGGTAGAGGAAGGTGGTAGGGATGAGAACGGCGCCCGTACACATGTGCCACACAGCTGCCCTGGTGGTCACTACCAAGAGATGATTCTACAATAAAATAAAATAAAAATAGAAAGAGGAATAACCTTGGAGGTCAATCCTCACCTCGAAAATGGATAGTAGACGTCATGTAGTATATGTGTACAAAATTTCAGGTCAATGGGTCAAACGGATTGCGAGCGACAGGTGATTTAAAATCCTGGACAGACAAACAGACAGCCACGGTAGGGTATTATATGTGAAGACCAGTAACAGCTGTCACCCACGTGCGACTAGGAGTGAGCTGAGTGGACCAAGTGGAGGTAATTAGCCGACAGGCCAGGGGGTGGCGGGGTGCACTAAACCTACCTCTGTTATCTTTCTAGGCCAGAAATGGGAAAACCTGACTGATGCAACGACACTTCCGGTTCCCGTCCCCAGACTGAAGTCACTTCCGGTCCCTGCCTCTAGACAGAGGTCAGTTCCGGTTCCTACCCCTAGACTGAAGTCACTTAAGGTTCCGGCCAGATGACAACACTTCCGCCTTTTGACTTATGAAGCCTCCATCTTTCCTCCACTAGTCAGTTTAGTGGAGAACTCAAAATAGTGCACACGAGTGCTGTATCAAAACCCTTTTGCTGCCAGGGACAATATATGGGTGGCTGCCGCAAACATTTTTACGTGTGTCAAGGCTATTCATTTTACACTGCGTACTACACAATAACGTGCAGTGAATACACTTGACCTGCGGTGGGTTGGCACCCTGCCCAGGATTGGTTCCTGCCTTGTGCCCTGTGTTGGCTGGGATTGGCTCCAGCAGACCCCTGTGACCCTGTGTTCGGATTCAGCGGGTTGGAAAATGGATGGATGGATGGAATACACTTGACTCGAGCATTCCTAATTTTCATCCTCTTTCTCTGTACGTTTAGCATTCGTTTGCTCAGAGGTTGATGCGGTTGCTGCTTCCTGAGCATCTCTTCCTTTCTCCACCCTACCGGCCTGCTTCTTCTCTTCTTTCATCGCCATCTTTTCACAATAAAACTGATTAAGTCAGAGTTTGTGTTGCAATTTCTTAGTACGTTTTCTTTAACTTTTCACTTAAGCCGGAACTTAAGTCTTCAATCTGCCTCAAGAATGATTTAAGATATGAAGAGGTAGGGGAAGTGACGGCGAAGGTGGTAGGGATGAGAACGTCGCCAGTACACATGCGCTGCATGGCTGCCCTGTTGCCCGCTGCCGAGAGTTGATTCTACAATAAAATAAAACAAAAATAGAAAGAGGAATAACCTTGGAGGTCATTCATCAACCCAAAAACGGACAGTAGACATCACGTATTATATGTGTACCAAATTTCAGGTCAATAGTCAAACGGTTTACGAGCGACAAGTGTTTTAAAATCCTGGACAGACAAATGGACAGCCACGGTAGCGTATTATATATAAAGATACTGTGTACATACAAGCTTCGTGCTATGACCAGAATGAAGACATATTTGGCCATTACCACTACCTTATAACATTAGGACAGACCTAGTAACTCCAAAAACTAAAAAATAAATTCAATATTGATAAGAATGGCAGTTACTATGTTTTTGCATTGCACATGAGCTATGGAGATGAACAAGAGTATAGTGGAATGAGATTTTTATTTTGGGGTATATAAGCTGGTTATGCTCTTTGCTGAAAACATCTCCTGTCCTTTAACCAATCAAAGTAAATGTCAGGGGTTACAAAAGCATCAGTTAGGCAGTGTTATGTAAATTCAGTTACCTATAAGTACGAGTCTCTGTCTTTGTCCTGTGACCATTCCATGACACCTCGGCTCGGGAAGACTGTAATAACGAGGTGAAGAGCAAGTAAAGGCGCATGAACAAGCTTCCTCCTGCCTGGATTCTTTTATTTTTTTTCCCTTCCTCATATTATGTGTTGTAGCATTGGTTGAGTTTCACGAAAAGTAGTGTTGATTTTGCTTTTTTTTACCCAACGGAGAGGCGCTCGTAATTTCTGTTGTAATTATTTTACAGTGACAATAAAGGCTTTCAATTCAATTCAATTCTTTTCAATTCCAACTCGAATTCTGGTTTCTAGAAGATGAACAAATCTCTTTATTTATTATATTTACAATTTAATTTCTCCCACACTTCATGTACTCAAGGTGCCACCATGCTATTCACTGTATGCTGGCCGCCTTCTAGTTCCGTCTCACAGATCACCCTTTGTTTGCTCTTCCCAGCTGGGTAATTGATAAACCTAATGTAGAGCCCACATGGTGAATGCGGATCCAAATGTTTAAATGCAGTTTGTTTATTTATTTATTTATTTTGCTCCTCAATAAATTATTTAAGAACGCAAGAATAAACAAACTTCAAAATCAAACCCATTTTTCTAAATCATGTATGGGGTGACAACAATCAGACCAATTAGATAATCAACGTATACATCATACTCATTTCCAGCTAATCCATCTCACACAAACAGGCTAATTAGAAACCTTTCAGTTTTATAAAATGTACACTTTCTTTTTACACTCGCAGATGCAATCAGCATCATTTTACAGCTGGAAGAAAATAATCTTTAAATGATTAATTACACACTGTGGCTTACAATAAACGAGTTCGATAAACAAGTTTGTCAACTCATAAAGCATAAAATGCATATTTTAGTAATGTCAGTGTTCCGTTCATTTTATTTACCAATAACATGCCACTCTGGAGCAGGCACAGATCGATGCTACTGGTGACAATAAAACCAAAGACGGTTAGACCACAAGAACATAAGAAATGTGACAAACGAGAGGAGACCGTTCAGTCCATCAAGTTTGTTTGTTAAGCTACTAGCTAAGCTGTCCCTACATCTCATCCTGATCCTCCTTAATGCAGAAGATCTATGAACACCGATGTGGAAGAACAGTGTGGCTGTTCCCATTTATAAGGTCGTGCCAGGTCAGTTCAGGTTGGGAGTCATGCACTGCTACTGGTTGCTGCACCCAACACACAATGAAACAGCTTGAGATCTGGTTGGCAACCCCTCCAAGCAGACATGCGGTCCAGTCCCACCATTCAGAAATTACCCTCTATCTGCCACAGCAAGGTGTTACGTGGGTGTCCCCTTGGCCTGGTGCAGCTTCTCGGGTCCTCAACAATGAGGATCCTGTGAACCGGATCACCATCAGGGAATCGCACCACATGGCCGTAGTGCTGTAACTGACGCTCCCTCACAATGTAGGTAATGTTCCTCATTCAGGACTCCGTGAGCAACACAAAGTCAAACCAGCATTACCCAAGGATTTTCCAGAGAGACACAGCACAAAAGGAGTCCAGTCTTCATCTCAGGTCACTGGATAGCGTCCATGTCTTGCAACCATCTAGCAAGACAGGAAGCACCAGGACTCTAAAGACTTGGACCTTTGTCCTTTTGCAGAGATATCAGGAGCACCACACACCCCTTTCCAGTGACTTCATGACCCCCCATGCTCTCCCAATCCGTCTACTGACTTCATAGGAAGAGTCACCAGAGACATGAATGACACTGCTGAGGTAAGTAAACTTCTCGATGAAGTCAACACTCTCTCCACAAACAGGCACACTGCTGATGGCTGTGCCCAAGAGGTCATTAAAGGACTCGCTCTGGTTTTTATCCTTACTCAGTCTCTTGAGAGCCCCGATCAGAGCCACCATTTACATCGCAAAGATCACAGGATCAACGGCAAAGCCAAGATCAGTGAATCTCTCTTCACCAACAGATGCAACACAGCTGCTGGATCCCATGGCCCTGCCCAACACCCAGTGCGTGCAAGCATTAGGTACTGTGAGTTCTCCATAGAGTGAAGTCAGAATCTCTGCATTATTTTCCAATTGATTTTTGGGTTCGTCGTTGTGGTTGGGAACTGGGTGTTGGTAAGAGTAATTTATAAGGAGAGGAGAGATATTAATAAGAATGTATGAAATGTGGCAAATGAGAGGAGACCATTCAGTCAATCAATAAAAGATGTTATTACGTATATTGGCAGGCGGCCCCGCCTCTTGGGGGACCACCTCAAGAACACTTGGAACATTGCACAGGCTGCTCACATACATAAACAAAATCAAAAACAAAAAATAATGCGCATATATATCACTTCTGCGCACTGCTTGTACCCTTTTGACAGGAGCTCTGTATTTCTCACTGTTACTCTTTTTAGATAGATAGATAGATAGATAGATAGATAGATAGATAGATAGATAGATAGATAGATAGATAGATAGATAGATAGATAGATAGATAGATAGATAGATAGATAGATAGATAGATAGATAGATAGATAGATAGATAGATACTTTATGAATCCCAAGGGGAAATTCACAAATTTTTGTTTCTGAACCTATTTATGCATGTATTTATTTAACTCTTTGAGGGCTGAATATTTTTTCCAAACCATGCAGTTTTCTGAAGTCAAGCTGAAATTTCAGTTGCTGGGTGCTGTGGCCGCCAGTTCACGGTCTTTTGTGACTTGAGACGCTCACGGGTGGCATGATGGCTGGCAGGAATGCATGGCAGGCTGGCTGCCAGGCAGTCTTCACGTGACAGGGGGTGGGGACAACAGCAGTTGTCACGGTCACAACGCAGCGCAATCTGGTTTGTAAACTCGTGTCTTTATGAGTGTCGGTCTTCATCTACACAAACGTGTTCAGCACCACGATTAGCTGGAGATCGATCAGCTGGTGCCGGTACCTCACTTTTGTTTTCGATCTTGATCTCCAGACCACTTACATCAGTATCCAAGTCTGACAGGTCAGAGTCCAATTCAGCTATTATATACAAAATGTCGTCCACGGAGTAGTTTGCTTTGTGCATTTGCTTCGATCTCTAACCAGCTGTTGATGCCGTTTTTGTCATTGTTTGCTCTTCACTACTCCATGGGAATCTCGGTCAAACCACCAAAGCTAACTTTCTTTCTAGCAAAAAGAGTCAAACTAAAATATAGTGGCGGGTTTTGTCACCGTTTGCAGTTGCTTACTGATCTTAACCCGTCCTGCTGACAAAAGTCAACATCCGTCCTAAAAGAGTTAATAAGATTATGATAAACAGTCCAATTTTCCCCATGGGGATTAATAAAGTATCTATCTATCTATCTATCTATCTATCTATCTATCTATCTATCTATCTATCTATCTATCTATCTATCTATCTATCTATTGTGAGATATGGCCGGCCATACGTCCTGGCCAATACCCCCAGGCCGCTAGATGGATCCCTCCATGTAGCATGGAAGTGCCCCGAAGACCAGCAGGGAATTATGGAAAATGGAGTTTTTATTCCCAACCTTGCTGGACACCATGGGGCCCACCAGAGGACGCTGCAGGGAGGCTCAAGGACTCTTATGTGCCCTATAACCCGGAAGTGCATCATGATCACATGACAGGAAGAAACGACGTGCTTCCAGGTTGAGGAAAAGGGACTTTTACCCTGACCCGGAAGTCATAAGGACTTGTGGGATTGTTGGACAGGAATACCTCCGGGTCAGGGACTATAAAAGGACGATGGGAAATCCCAGGAGAGGAGGATTGGTATTATGATTGTAGAGAATAGTGTTTATTGATTATATGAGTAGTGTGGAGTGGAGGGTGCTTTGTGCATGTTATTATTATACAATAAAATAATAATTGGATTTTTATCTGGTGTCTGACGTCTGATCTAAGGGTTCAAGGGGACGACAGTGCCTCAGTCATTCACATTATCTATCTATCTATCTATCTATCTATCTATCTATCTATCTATCTATCTATCTATCTATCTATCTATCTATCTATCTATCTATCTATCTATCTATCTATCTATCTATCTATCTATCTATCTATCTATCTATCTATCTATCATCAATAAAAGCCACATTAACAAAAGTAAATGAATCAAAAGCAAACATAAAACATGGATTTGAACCCAAGACAGAGGAAGAACCCTGACTGAGACATTAAAACATTCAAACAATCCGGATGAGAACAGGTCATTCAGCCCAATAACGCTCACCTGTCCAATTCACCTAATTCTTCTAAAATAACATCAAGTCAAGTTCTGAAGGCCTCTAAAGTCCTACTGTCTACCACACTACTTGGTTACTTATTCCAAGTGTCTATGGTTCTCTGTGTGAAAAGAAAAACTCCCTAATAATTGTGTGAAATTTATCCTTAACAAATTTACAACTGTGTCCCCGTGTCCTTAATGAACTCATTTTAAAGTCACCGTCTCGATCCACAGGACTAATTCCCTTCATAATTTTAAATACTTCAGTCAGGTCTCATCTTAATCTCCTTTTGTTTAAACTGTAAAGGCTCAGCTCTTTTAATCTCCTCCACCTTGCTCAGTATCATCTACACACTTAACCAGCTTGTTACTTATTGTATATTCCAATCCAAATAAGAAAACATGACAATTTCAAGAGGACGTATGGTAACCCTGCCACTGGAGTGGCCTCACATGGACATAACGCGAATTCAACACTGACAGTAAGGCAGCCAGAGAACTGAACCCCAGTCCCTTGAGCTGTCAGACAGCGACACTTACCGCTGCACCACCTCAAGTCTCATTTTGTTTAATTTCGCAGATACACTAAGAGGATAAGCTGCTTTCTCATTTTAAAGAAATTTTGCAGCTGACACGTTTGTTCCTTAGAGATCGACAAAGGCCTCAGTACAGTCTGTGCGCATTCGATCAACTTTGACTTTAATTTAAGACGGGAGCCCAAATAAATGTTTAATGTGTTTTTATATTGCTAGATTTTACCCTGAAACTAAACCATAAAAGCACTGCTTCCATTGTTCCACTTAATGCTGTTTCATTGCTTAACAACACTGGATCTCCTCTGTACTGTGTATCTTGCCAGGAGCAGAAATGCTGCCCTCCTATAAACCTCTCCACCTCACTGATTTCTGACATGTACGTCGTTTCTCTCTTTAGTTTGCCTTCAACTTGAATGCTCTGCCAGTCAAACATTCAGCTGTCACACACAAGGCGGCCTCTTCGTGACAAATATGGATTTCTCAGCATGAAAAGGTACAGAAGAACCCTTTATTTCTTCAATGCCAGCTTTGTAATTATTTTATTTTATTATTTTTTTGCGTGATGGTGATAATACAAAAATCATCGGGGTTCAAAGCAAGCTAATAACTCAAAAGCAACTCATTGATGGTCTTGAGTGGAGCTTTTTGGCGCAGACGTACAGTTCTTATTTTTGGAACTTTTGGATGTATTTGTGAGGTACAAGATACTTCCAGGGCCTACCCGGACGTTGAAATTTGTTTGAATTTACAAGTCCCTTCTGTTCCTTAAAATACAAGTCTGAGTCAAACATTCAACTAGTTGGAGGGAGCTTATAATAATAATCCATCCATCCATCCACTTTCCAACCCGCTGAATCCGAACACAGGGTCACGGGGGTCTGCTGGAGCCAATCCAAGCCAACACAGGGCACGAACCAATCCTGGGCAGGGTGCCAACCCACCGCAGGACACACACAAACACACCAAGCACACACTAGGGCCAATTTAGAATCGCCAATCCACCTAACCTGCATGTCTTTGGAATGTGGGAGGAAACCGGAGCGCCCGGAGGAAACCCACACAGACACGGGGAGAACATGCAAACTCCACGCAGGGAGGACCTGGGAAGAGAACCCAGGTCCCCAGGTCTCCCAACTGCGAGGCAGCAGCGCTACCCACTGCGCCACCATGCCGCCCTATAATAATAATAATATATTTAATTTACAGGCACCTTTCAAGGCACACAAGGACACCTTAACAACAATCGCAACATAAAATTAATAAAATATTACAGTATAATAAAACCAGAATAAATACAATAATAAAACTGAATTAAATTTATTAGCTAAAATAATCAGACAGAATAAGACAGCTTAAAAAGATGTGTTTTCAGATGAGATTTAAAGTTAGGAAGAGAGTCGATATTACGAATGTCTTGTGGCAGAGAGTTCCAGAGGCGAAGGGCCACTCGAATGAAAGCTCTGACCCACATGATAGTCAAGCGAGCAGGGGATATAATAAGATTGATGGAGGAAGAAGATCTAAGGATACGAGAAGGAATGGAGGTGTGAAGAAGATCAGAAAGATAAGGAGGAGCCAGATTATGAAGGGTCTCGTAAGTAAGAAGGTGAATCTTAAAATCAATGCAATATTTAAAAGGGAGCCAGTGAAGCTATTGAAGGACAGGAGTAATGGGTTCTATGGAAGGGGTTCTGGTAATAATACAAGCTGCAGCATTCTGAACCAATATGACAGTTTGTAAAGGAGTTTGTGAGGAAGACCAGAAAGGATAGAATTACAATAATCAATACGAGATGTAACCAGAGTATGAACAAGAATAACAGTGCTGGTAGCTGAAAGAGACGGACGTAAACAGCTGATATTATGTAGATGGAAATATGCAGGCTGAGTAACATTATTAATATTGTAGAAAAGGCGCTATATAGGCACCCGACCCGGCACGGAAGGACACAGAGGCACGTATAAAGCACAAGGACTTTTATTTTTCTTCACCTGTGGGCGCATGTCTTCCCCGTGACCCACACGCAATACACAGTCCCACAAAGCACAATTACCACACAACACTCTTCTCTTCCTTTACCACCACTCCTCCTCAAGCTTCGTCTCCTTCCTCCCAACTCTGGCTCCCCGAGTGGTGGTGGCTGGCCCTTTTTATATCCCACCCGGAAGCATTCCAGGTGCTTGACCACCTGGTCCTAATTGCACTTCCGGGTGGGGCTGCAGATTCGTCAAGCCGGGCTGTTGGAAGGAGACAGCCCCCCCCCGACTAGCGGCCACCCCGGGCCCCAACCAAGCTGTGGAGGACTCCATCTCCTATGGAGCCCTGCGAGAGGTTGGTGAATCAGCGTCGGCCAGGGAGGCTGCCACCAAGCGCCCCGGGGGATTTATTGAGCTGTCTATGGCTGCTCCCCCGGAACATACACAGCAGAGGCGTCCCGGCCAGGCATGGGACCCGGCAGTTCGTCACAATATGTGCCTCAAATTTTAAGGTACTATCAAGAAAAACATCTAACCTCTTAACCTGGGAGGAAGAAGAGACTAGAGAATTATCAAAAGTTAATGAAACTAGGGGGCTCCACCCCCTGCTTGCTTCGCTCGCCAACCCCTGTGTTTGGTTTACCAGGTATACAATACAATTTATTTTTTGTAGAGCCCAAAATCACACAAGAAGTGCCGCAATGGGCTTTAACAGGCCCTGCCTCTTGAAAGCCCCCCAGCCTTGACCCTCTAAGAAGACAAGGAAAAACTCCCAAAAAAATACCCTTGTAGGGAAAAAATGGAAGAAACCTCGGGAAAGGCAGTTCAAAGAGAGACCCCTTTCCAGGTAGGTTGGGCGTGCAGTGGGTGTCAAAAAGAAGGGGGTCAATACAATACACAGAACAGAACAAATTCTCAATACAGTATAAAAATAAAAATTCTAGAAGTACGGAGTAGAATTTCACATTAGATGATATCACATAATATGATTTGGATTTGTTTTAAGTCCTAGAGACCTCATTCATCAAGCTGCCTCCCCCATTTTGCCATTCCACATCTGAAATAGCGCTAATCCGATGAAAGGACCCCTCATTCCCACGTCCCCATTTATCAGGGATGACTTTACCTTAGGCAGGCAATCTACAATTTAAAGAGATTTTCTTGTGAATTGTTACATATGCATTATTTTCACTTTTACTTTAAAAACTTTTGTTTATTTCCTGCCCCGCGTGAGGTTACATCTCTTTCTTCCCAGACGTATAATACTGCTCGTGTTGTGAAGGGTGTTGCAGATGAACGTACGCTAAGGATATGCCTTTGGATCATTTGCTGTCTTTTTGCTGCTTGCTAGCTGCCTCTTCTGCCTGTCGCATGTCGTTGTTTTAAGAGCACATGATGCTTGCCTGCCAAAAGCAACCCAACAACTTCTAGCTTAGAGGTCTGTTGACTTGTTTTAAATGATGGCTCACTGCCTGGTCTCACGTGACGTTGTAAAAGCAATACCTGTCTTTTATTTCTGGCCCCGGGCGTGGTTGAATTCTTTCTTGCAGGATGTATAACGCTGCTCGTGTTCGGGGGGGTCGGGTATGGGGTAGCTGCTGTCGCGCTGTCCTTCAATCTTTTTAAAGCCTGTACAGCCGCTGTCCTTTTTGCTACAGCCCTGGGACAATCTCTTGGCACCAAGTCTCATGTTTACGGTCCACGCGAGATGCACCGTGGCAAGTCTCCTTGGTCTCGTGGGTCTTTAAAATGTCTTTCGAGATGATCACGTATCGTAGCCTTGCATTTGCTTTCCATTCCAGGATTTTCTTTTATATAGAGAGAGATATTATCACATACTGTATATCTAAAACTGATTTAGTTTTATCACTATTTAATTTAAGGGAATTAGCATACAGCCATGATTTAACGTCCTGCAGACAGTCAGAGAGGGAAGAATGAGGAAGAGAGGAATCAAGTTTAGTAGACAGATAGAGCTGGGGGTCATCAGTATAACAGTGAAAATAAATATTAAAATATCCTAAACACTAGGGGGCTTTGCCCCCTGCTCTCTTCGCTCACCAACCCCTTCCATCCTTCCCTCCCCCATTGTAAAGAGGGTGGCTGAACGCACCCCAAGGGGATGCAGTTGCTCCTCTGAAACCCCCTATTAAATGGTGATACAACGGGAATCAAATACAGTTTTTTTTTTTACCTTCTCCTCTTTGCTTGATCAGCTGCTGGCTTGCTGCTGCTGCCGTGCCACATGTTCTGTATCTCGTGCGTCGCTTCAAACATTTAAAAGCCTGTGCAGCAGCTGTCCTTTTGTCTGATTGCCTTGTCTCTCTTCTCCCCCAGACATCCTCAAACACTATTCAATCTCTTTTCGCTGCTCTGTTATTTCACCCAGTAATATTTTCCATTTGTTTGCGCTAATGCGATCTTTACTATCATTTTTTGAGACTTTCAAATTTTCCTACTTCCATTATCTCTAACCTGCTATCCCAGCCACAGAGGATGCACAAACCAGTGTGTTTCTTTGTGCCGGTCCCAAGCCCGGATAAATGGGGAGGGTTACGTTAGGAAGGGCATCTGGTCTAAAATTTTGCCAAATCAATATGCGGACAACAATACAAATTTCCTTATCGGATCGGTCGAGCCCCGGGTTAACAACGACCACCACCAGTACTGTTAGTCAACAGGGTGCTGGTGGAAATTGGGCTACTGTTGGCCAAAAAAGAAGGAGAAGAAGAGGAGGGAATTGTGTCCGAAGGCAGGAGGAGAGGAGGAACATAAACAGAGTGGAACTGAGGGTAGGAACTTTGAATGTTGGCAGTATGACTGGTAAGGGGAGAGAGTTAGCAGATATGATGGAGAGAAGGAAGGTTGATATATTGTGCGTGCAAGAGACTAAATGGAAGGGGAGTAAGGCCAGGTGGATCTGAGGTGGATTCAAATTGTTCTATCATGGTGTGGATAGGAGGAGAAATGGGGTAGGGGTTATTCTGAAAGAACAGTATGTCAAGAGTGTTTTGGAGGTGAAAAGAGTGTCAGACAGAGTAATGATTATGAAGCTGGAGATTGGAGGTGTGATGATGAATGTTGTTAGGGCATATGCCCCGCAAGTTGGGTGTGCGATGGATGAGAAAGAAGATTTCTAGAGTGAGTTGGATGAAGTGATGAACAGTGTACCCAAGGGACAGAAAGCGGTGATTGGAGCGGATTTCAATGGACATGTTGGTGAAGGGAACAGAGGAGATGAGGAGGTGATGGGTAGGTATGGTGTCAAGGAGAGGAATGAAGAAGGTCAGATGATAGTGGATTTTGCCAAAAGGATGGACATGACTGTGGTGAATACGTATTTTAAGAAGAGGGAGGAACATAGGGTGACGTACAATAGTGGAGGAAGATGCACAAAGGTAGATTACATCCTATGCAGAAGACTCAATCTGAAGGAGATTGAAGAGTGCAAAGTGGTGGCAGGGGAAAGTGTAGTTAAGCAGCATAGAATGGTGGTCTGTAGGATGACGCTGGAGATCAAGAAGAGGAAGAGAGTGAGGGCAGAGCCAAGGATCAAATCGTGGAAGTTGAAAAAGGAAGACTGTAAGGTTGAGTTTAGGGAGAAGGTGAGACAGAAACTGGTTGGAAGTGACGAGTTACCACTACAGCAGATGTAGTAAGGGTGACAGCAAGAAGGGTGCTTGGCATGACATCTGGAAAGAGGAAGGAGGAAAAGGAAACCTGGTGGTGGAATGGGGAAGTACAGGAGAGTATACAGAGGAAGAGGATGGTAAAGAAGAAGTGGGATAGTCAGAGAGATGCAGAAAGTAGACAAGAGTACAAGGAGATAAGGCGTAAGGTGAAGAGAGAGGCGGCGAAGGCTAAAGAAAAAGAGTATGATGAGTTGTATGACAGGTTGGACACTAAGGAGGGAGAAAAGGACCAGTGGGCTAAATAGAGGGGCTGAACTGGGAAAAATGTGCAGCAGGTTAGTGTGATAAACAATAAAGATGGAAACATACTCATAAGCGAGGAGAGTGTATTGAGCCTGATAGAAAGAGTACTTTGAGAGGCTGATGAATGAAGAGAATGAGAGAGAGAAGAGGTTGGATGATGTGGAGATAGTGAATCAGGAAGTGCAACGGATTAGCAAGGAGAAAGTAAGGATAGCTATGAAGAGGATGAAAAATGGAAAAGCCGTTGGTCCAGATGACATACCTGTGGAAGCATGGAGGTGTTTAGGAGAGATGGCAGTGGAGTTTTAAACCAGATTGTTTAATGGAATCTTGGAAAGTGAGAGGATGCCAGAGGAGTGGAGAAGTAGTGTACTGGTGCTGATATTTAAGAATAAGGGGGTATGCAGGACTGTAATAACTACAGGGGGAAAAAATGGATGAGCCACAGCATGAAGTTATGGGAAAGAGTAGTGGAAGCTAGGTTAAGAAGTGAGGTGATGATTAGTGAGCAGCAGTGTGGTTTCATGCCAAGAAAGAGCACCACAGATGTGATGTTTGCTATGAGGATGTTGATGTAGAAGTAGAGAGAAGGCCAGAAGGAGTTGCATTGCATGTTTGTGGACCTGGAGAAAGCATATGACAGGGTGCCCCAAAAGGAGCTGTGGTATTGTATGAGGAAGTCGGGAGTGGCAGAGAAGTATGTAAGAGTTGTACAGGATATGAACGAGGGAAGTGTGCCAGTGGTGAGGTCTGTGGTAGAAGTGATGGATGCATTCAAGTTGGAGGTGGGATTACACCAGGGATCGGCTCTGAGCCCTTTCTTATTTGCAATGGTGATGGACAGGTTGACAGACGAGATTAGACAGGAGTCCCTGTGGACTATAATGTTTGCTGATGAGATTGTGATCTGTAGATGAGACCCTGGAGAAGTGGAGATATGCTCTAGAAAGGAGAGGAATGAAGGTCAGTAGGAACAAGACACAATACATGTGTGTAAATGAGGGAGAGGTCAGTGGAGTGATGAGGATGCAAGGAGTAGAGTTGGTGAAGATGGATGAGTTTAAATACTTGTGATCAACAGTATAGAGTAATGGGGACTGTGGAAGAGAGGAGAAAAAGAGAGTGCAGGCAGGGTGGAATGGGTGGAGAAGAGTGTCAGGAGTGATTTGTGACAGATGGGTATCAGCAAGAGTGAAAGGGAAGGTCTACAGGACGGTAGCGAGACCAGCTATGTTATATGGGTTGGAGACGGTGGCACTGACCAGAAAGCAGGAGACAGAGCTAGAAGTGGCAGAGTTAAAGATGCTAAGATTTGCATTGGGTGTGACGAGGATGGACAGGATTAGAAATGAGGACATTAGAGGGTCAGCTCAAGTTGGACGGTTGGGAGACAAAGTCAGAGCGACGAGATTGCGTTGGTTTGGACATGTGGAGAGGAGAGATGCTGAGTGTATTGGGGGAAGGATATTAAGGACAGAGCTGCCAGGTAAGAGGAGAAGAGGAAGGCCTAAGAGAAGGTTTATGGATGTGCTGAGATAGGATATGCAGGTGATGGGTGTGACAGAACAAGATGCAGAGGACAGAAAGATATGGAAGAAGATGATCTGCTGTAGGTCCACATAAATTTTTCTTTGAATGTGATCTGTAGGTACCGCACTGTGATTTTAGGTTTACACTTGCTCTGAAGGAATTTCAATACAATCTGGTATTGATAAAAAGCTTCTCACGTATTTATAGTAATGTTCAATGAACCTGTCAAAACATGCTGAGATTTGGCTTCTGCATGTGCGTTAATCTTGTAAGGATTTGCATGATCTGAGAATGCATGACTTGTCTAAACTTGTAAATATCCATCCATCCATTAACCAACCCGCTATATCCTAACTACAGGGTCACGGGGGTCTGCTGGAACCAATCCCAGCCAACATAGGGCACAAGGCAAGAAACAAACCCTGAGCAGGGCGCCAGCCCACCGCAAACTTGTAAATACAATGTACCAATACCTACTATTTAATACAGACAGGTCTTTCTTAATGGACATTTAGAATAATTGGTTGAAACATGCGTTCAATGATTTTTAGTGTTAATCAAACTTTTCAGCGGGTTCTTGTGAGTATTGCTCAAGGGGGCAGTGGCTGGTCCTCACCGCCCCCTTAATATTTCTTGGACCAGAAATGCCCCCTTAGATTTCTTCAGCGCCCACTGGTGGGCGGTACCGCCCCCGTTGGGAACCTTAGGTCTAGTCGTTCAACAAGAGACCTGCAGGTGGAATTACAGAAAAAGGGGGCTCTACAAAATATTGACTTTGAGGGATGAATACTTATGCACACTCATGATTCCTGACTTAATTATTGTTTGTGTTACAATACAAAATAGTTTGCACCATTAAAGTAGTAGGCATGTTGTGTGAATCAGATGGTGATAACCCCCCTAAAAATCCATTTGAGTTCCAGATTGTAATGCGACAAAACAGGACAAACACTGAATACTTTTGCAAGGCACTGTATGAAAATAGGTTTCCTGTCGGGTTTAAAAAGCACTCCTGGTCTGCCTGTGATTGAGCTGGTACTTTGGAAAGTCAAGAGGTCGACTCGCAGGAGGAACATTGGCTTGATTTGCTGTTAAAAATGTACATGAAGTAAGATGGGAGCATTTGGAAGGCATTCTAGTCCTGTATTCGGTAGGTCATTTGGTTTCCTGGTTACTCATCTGGTATTTGGAGTTTTCTCTGTGTTTATCCTTCCCCTGTATTATCATTGTATTAATAAATGCATTTTTTGTTATTATGCTACCTTGGCATAAAAAAACGGCATCACAGTCAAGGCTGATTTCAGTCCTGGGATCTTTTATCTACTCTCTCTCTCTCTCTCTCTCTCTCTAGTTTTACTGTCAAATAATGCAAAGAGTACGCAACATGTGTTTCGCCCTAATTCTGGGCTCATCAGGCGTACACACTCACTGCACCCACTCACAGGAATCGAACCTCGGACGTCAGCATCAGATCATAGAATCAGATCATAGCAGATCATAGACTGCGAAGAGTACGCTGACGTCTGAGGTTCGATTCCCGTAAACGAGTGCAGTGAGTGTGTACGCCTGATGAGCCCAGAATTAGGGCGAAACACGTGTCGCGTACTCTTTGCATTATTTGACAGTAAAACTATTTCAACCATTCTATGATCTGCTTCTCGCAACTGAAAGAGGGCACTGTGGTGGATGTTTGCCAACTTGCTGACCAACCACAAGCGTTACCTGGTAGGTAACCACCTATACAATCAGATTGTGATTCAGACAATGAATGCCATGAATATATATATATATATATATATATATATTGTGATGGACGACCAGCTACAGACTCCGGTCACCACCCCCAGGCCGCCAGGGGGAGCCCTCCGGACAGCATGATGGTGCCCCGAGTTCCAGCAGGGCCTCATGGACTTTGTAGTTTGTATACACAGCCCTGCTGGATACCTTGGGGGCCACCGGGAGTCGCTGTAGGGGGGCTAGTGGGCTCTTATGTGCCCTATAACCCGGGAGTGCGTCACAATCACGTGACAGGAAGGAACGACGTGCTCCCGGGCTGAAGAAAGGACTGTTTATCCTGACCCGGAGGGAATAAGGACTTGTGGGTTCAGCCAGGAACCACTTCCGGGTCAGGGCATATAAAAGGACTGTGGGAAAGCCTAGACACTGAGCTGAGCTGGGAGGTAGGGTGGCGAAGTGTCTGGGCGAGGAGGAAAGAGTTTTGTAGTATTGGTGACTTATTGTATATGAATAGTGTGGAGTGGAGGGTGCTTTGTGCATGTTATAACAAAATAAATAGTTATTGTGCTTTTACAACGTGTCTGGAGTGGTACCTGAGGGTTCAAGAGGTGGACAAAGGCCACAACTGCGACAATATATATATATATATATATATATATATGGAAGAGAAGGTCTGTGATACGGTTTGCATATTTGCAGCTGGAGATCCACAAAGGGAGAAAAAATGAATCACGTATCATAAAGTAGTTTTTATTCCTGAGCTTTCAACCCCTGCCAGGGGTCTTCATCAGAGGATAATGGTTAGACATACAAGAATCAAAGGCAATATATAGCAAAACATTACGTGGAGGGGACGTGGGGGTGTGGCTAAGTCAGTGTGATGGGGGGGGGGGGTATTGGGTGTACAGTTTATTTATTATGAACATGTTCTTCTTAAGTTTGCATATGCTGGATTTATGTCCAAGTGTCTGTTGATGGCGTTCTCATTTGATATATATATATATATATATATATATATATATATATATATATATATATATATATATATATATATATACTGCAGTGGGTTGGCACCCTGCCCGGGACTGGTTCCTGCCTTGTGCCCTGTGCTGGCTGGGATTGGCTCCAGCAGACCCCCGTGACCCTGTGTTCCGATTCAGCGAGTTGGAAAATGGATGGATGGATGGATATATATATATATATATATATATATATATATATATATATATATATATATGTATATTCCTAAGCCTAAACGTGCAACGATTTTGTGCAACAATTTTATGTGATGTTTTTATGTCACGTTTTTTTTGTTGCACTGTAAATCGAGCTTATTTAAAAACCTACATACGCCAGCAGGGTGGAAGGACCAGGGGAAAGGGCATTGATAAGGTAATATCTCCCCTGGGACACTAGAGGGCAGCCCTCGTGGTCCCCTGTGGCACCATGGATTCTCGCAGGGCATGTCGGGAACTGGAGTTTGACGAAGCCCTGTTGGGTTCTGTGGGGGCCGCCAGGGGGAGCTGCAGAGCCCTGTAGTGGACCTCTAGCTCACCTGGGAGTGATTCCAGGTAATACTGATGAGCCACCTGGAACATTCCCAGAACCTGAATAAGAGGAGCCGCCTCGCTCCATTCAACGGCCAGAGTCGGGAGGAAAGAGTGGACAAAGCCTGAAGAGGAGTGGAGGCAGATGGACTGGCAGCAAGGAAGGGAATGGACTGTATATTGGTATATTACGGTGTTGGTAATGTGTGCATAAACTGTAAATAAACACAGGTGTTGAATTGAACCTGTGTCCTGCCTCTCTGTGTCGGGGGTTAGGGTGGCGGTATGCCACCTAGTGACTTACAATGTTTGTATCATTCTTTTCAGAATTTATTGAACTTTAATGTCATATTGTTAGATTTTCACATTCTTATTCTTCCGTTTTTAAATTCTAAACTAAAAATATCAAGAACTCACGTCCCGCGAGACGAGACTTTGTGCCAAGGGATTTAATCATGTCCGGGGTCGGAAATAAAAGACAAAGAGTAGTACAGCTGCTGTGCAGGCTTATAAATGTTTGAAGCGCTGTGCGAGATGCAGATCATATGGCATGGCAGCAGCAGCAAGCCAGCAGCTGATCGAGCAAAGAGGAGGTAAAAAAAACTGCATTTGTTTCCCATTGTATCACAGTTTAAGAGGGGGTTTTGGAGGAGTGACCGCATCTCCTTGGGGTGCATTCAGCCCCCCTCTTCACAACGCGAGCTGCAGAGATGCGAAATGGCTGGTGCGTAGCGTAGGCCAGGGGTTGGCGAGCGTAGCGAGCTGAGGGGCAAACCCACTAAAATAGGAATATGGAAGTCCACAAAGCAGATACAGTATATGCTTGGGGAGGCAGTGTCAGTTTATTTTATTTTTAGCTGTGTGTAATGGTTTTCAGATAACCGCTTAATAAAGATCTGCATATTTTAAGTTTCACATTGCCCTTTCTGTCAGAGAAACCTCATTAAGTGATCACATCGGCACTAATGCATCGGATTGTGTTTCGCAGGATCTCTCTTGTGAGATCAGACAGGATGCCATGCCGGCTGATTGAAACTCGGACAGGCAACATGATCTCCATTTAAATGAATGAACGGAAGCCTTCCAAAGATATCCTGCATCTCTCAGAAGCTGGCTCTGCCCAGCTGTCTCGCTGTAGTAATACGAGCAGTCACATTAGCATTCCCCTTAGGTGTACATTGTAATTTATTGCGTGCACTGCTACTTTAGCTCCTTTTAGAGTCCTTCTGCCGGTTGTATTACTTGATGGGTGTCATATAATCCACTTCAAATTCAAATTACGTTAGATTTATCATTTTGCCTGAGCAGATATACACTCTTTGAGTATGTGATGTCTCTCATTATGATTTTTTAAGTCACACTATAAAGGACCTGAATCCTTCTACGTTGTAGGTGGCAACCGAATCAGTAGGGCAGTCAGGCTTTACCAGTTTCCAGCTCTGGTCAGCAGGACATCATACAATACAATACAATACAAAATATTTTTGTAGAGCCCAAAATCACACAAGAAGTGTCGCAATGGGTTTTAACAGGCCCAGCCTTTTGACAGCCCCCCAGCCTTGACTCTCTAAGAAGACAACGGAAAACTCCCAAAAAAAACGTTGTAGGTAAAAAATGGAAGAAACCTTGGGAAAGGCAGTTCAAAGAGAGACCCCTTTACAGGTAGGTTGGGCGTGCAGTGGGTGTCAAAAAGAAAAGGGGGTCAATACAATACAATACACAGAACAGAATAAATCCTCAATATAAAAAATAAAAAAATTACGCATGGAGCAGAATTTAACAGTAGATGATATCACATATGATTTGGATTTGTTTAGAGTCCTGGAGACCTCGGCCATCAAGCAGCCTCCCCCATTTGGCCATTCCACAGCTGTGTCAGCACTGGGCTAGCCAGTCCGATGAAAGGACCCCTCTACCCCATAATTCCTGTGATCCTCCATCAGGGATGACTTTACCTTAGGCAGGCAAAACAACTTGGCAGGTGGGTCGTGGCACCAAGTGCCATATTTGAGTACCAAGAAGAGAAACAGAATAGGTGAGGGTTAGTATCAAGTTCTAACTATCATGTTACTTATGTTTTAGTGCTAATGACTAACAACAGAGATGCAGTCTGAATAGTTAATCAGCAGCTCTAGTCAGGGTGTACTAATCTGAAGTAGTGAGTTCAGCTGGGATTTGAAAGCTGAGACCGAAGGGGCATCTCTTATAGTAGCAGGCAGACCAGTCCACAGTTTAGGGGCCCTGTAACTAAAAGCTCGACCTCCCACTGTTATTTTATTAATTTTTGGAATCATTAGCAGATCTTAATGTGCGCTCTGGTTTGTAAGTCATCATAAGTTCAAACAAGTAAGCCAGACCTCAACCATTTAATGCTTTATATGTTAAAAGGAGGATTTTGAAATCTGCCCTAAACTTAACCGGGGGCCAGTGTAAGGATTTAAGAACTGGAGTTATCTGTTCGTATTTTCTTGTTCTTGCTGTATTTCTTGCAGCAGCATTTTGGATTAACTGGAGGCTGTATAGAGAACAGTTTGAACATCCAGTGAACACCGCATTGCAGTAGACAATCCTACTAGAAATAAATGCATGAATTAATTTCTCAGTATCCTGCTTATTTAGAAAATGCCTTAATTTCTCAACATTTTTAAGACGTCTGTCTATGAGCTGCCATCTTTCCAGTGATCTGAGTTTGAAAGAACTCCAAAATGGAGGTGCCAGCTTTAGAGGAATTGCCTCTTCTCAAACTGGACATATGGTCTACTTTATTATCTTCTTATATAATATGCTACCCTGGCTGTCCTTTTGTTTGTCTGTCCAGGATTTTATATCACCTGTAGCTTGCAAACCTTTTTACCTACTGATCTGAAATTTGGTACACATATACTACGTGGAGTCTACTGTCTATTTTCGGGGAGATGATTGACCTCTAAGGTTATTCCTTTTTTTATTTTTATTTTATTTTATTGTAGAATCAACTTTTGGCAGCAGGCAGCGGGATGGCCGTGCGGCGCATGCGTACGAGGGCCATTCTCATCCCTACCACCTTCGCCGTCACTTCCTCTACCTCTACATAACTTAAATCATTCTTGAAGCAGTTTGAAGACTTAAGTGCCAGCTTAAGTGAAAAATTATGGAAAACATACTAAGTAATTGCAACACAAACACTGACTTAATCAGTTTTAATCCGAAAAGATGCCGAACTAAAAAGAGAAGAAGCGGGCTGCTAGGTTGGAGAAAAGAAGAGCTGCTCAGGAAGAAGGAAGCGCATCAACTTCTGAGCAAACGAATGATAAATGAACAGAGAAAGAGGAGGAAAACTAGGAATGGTCAAGTCAAGTGTATTCACTGCATGTTATTGTGTTACTGGTATATGTACTGTATATATAAATATACACATATGCTGTGCTGCTGGACTGATTTTAAATAAATAAACCCTGTGCTGTGTGGCAATTTGTGTCCTGCCTGTCTGTGTTGGGGTTAGGGTGGCCTTCTCCCCCCGGGCATCACACCGGTTATGTGTGTGCATATGTAAACGCTCTCATTGTTAACAAGTGCATCAAATCAAGCATAGCCATGACATGTCTATTGACGAACATTGGGTCATATTGAATAGGTCAGGGACTTTAAACATGGCACTGTCATAGGATGCCACCTTTGTCACAAGTTTGGATGTGAAATTTCTTTCTCAGCCACATCTGCCCTGGTTAATTAAGTGTTGTTATTGTGAAGTGGAAGCATCGAGGAGCAACAACAGCTCAGACACAAAGTGGTAGACCACACAGTCCCATAGAACGGGGATGCCAAGTACTAAAGGATATAACGTGTACCAATGGCCTATTCACTGTGGCATCACTCACAGCAGACTCCTAAACTGCCTCTGGAAGCAACATCAGCACAAGAAATGTGAGTTGGGAGCTTCATGAAATGAGTTTCCATGGCCTAGCAGCTGCACACAATCCTAAGATCACTACGCACAATATCAAGCATCATCTGGAGTGGTGTAAAGCACACCGTCATTCAACTATGGAGCAGTGGAAACTTGTTCCCTGAAGTGATTAATCATGCGTCACCATCTGATGGATGTATCTTAAGTTTGGTGGATGCCAGGAGTACGCTGCTTTCCGGTCTGTATGGTGCCTACTGTAAACTTTGGTGGAGAAGGGGTAATGGTTTAGGGCTGTTTTTCAGGGTTTGGGCTAGGCCTCAGTGAGGAGTACTGTCCATTGTATGCCATACAAATAGCAGGGTGACTAATAATCATGTTAACATTTGAATGGAGGAAACAATTTATTCACAAAACATACTTAGTATGTGCAAGATGATTTACAAGGAATGTGTCAACCTGTTCACCATCATGTTCAATGCACAAAAACCAACGAGCAACAGTACCATTTAAAGCCCGGAGACACATTTCACGGGGAACAGATGATACCACAGTCCGTATTCTGTCCTTCAGGTCATTGATATCACAAACTTTCCTGCTATACACACGGTCCTTCACCATACCCCATAACCAGAAATCACAGGGTGTCAAATCAGGGGAGTGTGGAGGCCATGGAAGGCTGGAAAGGTGAGGTCGAGATAAAAATAATCCATTAGTGTTAACATAATTTTGACTCACCCTGTACATTTCACATTATTGTTCACTTCTAGCTTTGTAGCAATAATTGCTGAAGAGTCTTTTCTGTTCCAGCATGACTTGGCCACTGTGCACAAAGACATGGAGGAACTTGAGTGGGCTGCACAGAGCCCTGACTTCAAACCTACTGATCATCTTTGGGACAAAGCCAGTTGTGAGCCAGGTCTTCTCCTCCAGCTTCTTCTCCTGATCACTGAAATGCTCTTTTGGATAAATGGGAACAAATTCCAACAATCTCCAAAATCTTGTGCAGAAGTGTGAAGGCAGTTAGAGCTACAAAGTGGGGGCAAACTAAATAATAATGGCCATGATTTTGGAATGGAGTGTCCAACAAACTCGTTTAGGTGTGATGATGGTGACATGTATACAAACGTTTGGCCAAAGAGTTCACATCAAGTGCCCTATGGAATGGACATTATAGGCGCACTTCCATTTTTAAATCTGTTTTTTTTCATACAGGGTATTTTTCTGTGTGATTACAACCCACTGTGTATATACAGCCAGGTCCATAAGTATTTAGACAGTGACACAAATTACAAAATTGTGGCTCTGCATGCCACCCCAATGAATATGAAATTAAGCAATTGTTATGTGACTGAAGTGTTGATTTTCAGCTTTAATTTAAGGGGTTTACTAAAAATATTGTTAGAGCCATTTAGGAATGACAGCCATTTTTATACATGGTCCCCCCATTTTTAGGGTTCAAAAGTATGTGGACATTTGACTGACAAGCTTCTCCATATCCAGGTGGGAGCAGGTCCCCCATTATGTCATTAACTGTTAAGCAGGTAGAAGGTCTGGAGCTGATTCCAAGTGTTGAATTTGCATGCGGAAGCTGTCACTGTGAACTCTCAATATGAGGTCCAAAGAACTGTCCATGTAAGTAAAAACAGGCCATCATTAGGCTGAGAAAACAAAACAAACCCTTTAGAGAAACAGCAGAAACACCATGGGCCTCGTATATAAATGGTGCGTACGCACAAAATGTTGCGTAAGAACGTTTTCATGTTAAAATCGCGATGTATAAAACCTAAACTTGGTGTAAAGCCACGCACATTTCCACGGTAGCTCATACCCCGTCATACGGAAGTTCTGTGCTTGGTTTTGCAGACTGGCGACACCCAGCGTCAAAGCAGTGCTACTGTTCCTATGTGGTTACCCTTTCGTTTTTAGATACACATTCCTGATGTGGCTTTATAAATACAATGAAATTAACCACATATTGTTTATTAGTTCAATGCATCTGGTTGTAATTAACCTGTTACAATATAATGGTCCACAGAATGGTCAAACTATTCCAAATACCATAACTGCTTTAGCGTTGTTCCTCTCACAGCACCTTCTTCTTCTTCTTCTCTCAGCTGCTCCTGTAAGGGGTTGCCACAGTGGATCATCTTTTTCCATATTACTCTCACTGCACCACTCAGAATATTTATATCAACGTATCTGAGTGTGAATCACAGCTGTACAGCAGCTGATCAGAAAGAGAATTATCGGTATATAGCATCAAGCACACGCTGCCTCAGCCATGCTGTCTATTTGAACTGCTCTCATATGACAAACGCTTCAAAGCCTTTCCTGTACGGACCTCATGGTTCAGAAACAGTTTCATCCCAAGAACTCTAAATGAACTCAATCAGTCCATCAAATGCTCCTTGTAGAACTGTTTGTACTTATAAGTACAATTACCTCACTGTAAACTTGCACTACAGTTATAATATTGCACAACCTGCACCACTTTATAAAGCGCGTATTTACATATGATGATGATATCATTTTTAAGATGAAATGCAGCAAAATATGTTTATTATATTATACAGATACAACTTTAACTTCATTTAAATAATCTATATTGTTAATAATTAAACATGTGAGGACACGGTGCCGCAGAGCCAGCAAGGCGATGGTGCTCCGTTCACGGATTGTTCCTGCCTCGCACTGTATTCATGCTGGTGCTGGAAGGATAGATGGATAGAATAATTAAACACGTACTACGAACATATTTCAATGTTCCTTAAATGTTTTGAAGAATCGGCGCTCTAAGCTTACAGATGGCTTAACGTCTATTACAGAGCTGACTGTGTGGCGATTGGGTACTTGGAGAAAGAAAAGTAAGGACAGGAATTGGGGGTTAGTACATTTGAAAGAGACAGTACTGCTACAATAAAGTATTTCATCGAAGGTCGCGCATGGCGCAGCAAGCATCTTGCGTGAGACATGAACACTCACTGCGCCTCAGTGTTCCCATGTTTAATAATATGCTTTAACTCCTATCATCATGAAAATGATATCAAGTATACATCTCAGTACTGTATTTTAATTATTCATAGAGCTGTAATATCACGAATGTAATGGATTCTGTGTCCTGTCAGAGGAAGAGAGAGCCCGTAAGCACATAGTGATTCACACATATAGAGCACATAGAAGATCAAATACAAAACAAAGCATTTAACATGCTACTTTAGTTAGAATGGGATTTGAGAAACTAAACATTAAATGATTTTAAGATGAAGTTTATGATGTTCTACTTTAATGACAAAATAAACTATGTGATTAAAATGAAAATTTCAAGATTAAAGTTGGCATTTCGAGGTTTTTTCCCACTGTGTGCCTTTTTTTTTTCTGTACTCTAATAAGCTTTCATATGACACTCAGACAGTGGGCTATGATTCGCCCTTTTCATGGCGACTTCGATATCTGACAACTTCTTTTTTATTTCGGCACTGTGCGACTTTGTGAACTTGAGCTTTCGAGTTTCTCCGACACTCTATGTCATTCGATCAACTTCCTTTTGTTGTTTATCCCACTGTTTAAACCAACAAATACTACGTTTTTCTTTGCCTCCACTTGGTATTCACTGAAATTCTTCTATTTCCCCCTGTGCTTGTGCCATTGTCTTTTCACAGAAGGCTGATCTTAAGGGCTATTTATATTGATTTGCATATTCAAAGAGGCGTAATTCTGGGAGGAGTTGGGGCGGGACAGCAGGAACGTGCACGTGCGTTAATTTTCACGCTGACCGTGATTTATGGAGCGGAAGAACGTGGAAGCTGGCGTTTCGCACAGATTTATGCGTCTGGATTTTTTTGTGCGTACGCACATTTCCGCTTTTGTGCTTACGTCATGTTATAGTGCGAGTTCTACACACGGCGTTATGCATGAGGCCCCAGGTATGGCCTCATGCTACCAGTAGTGACACTGACCATAGCCAAATGCAAAACGAGTTAAAAAACAGATGAGGAGGGAAAAATATCAATGGCCTCCTTCCACCTGTTAAACCATTCAGTCCTGTTTTGGGGGATCATTTCATTGTTGCCCCTCTAGTGCACCAAAGCAGCTGAAACTGACTAACAACACCCTTGCTACTTAACTGACCAGATCAATAGCCCAGACGTTTCATTGACTTGATGCTAGACTCGGATTCAAAAGTGTTCCTTTCATTTTTTGAGCAGTATACTTTTGAGCCCCTGAAAACAGGGGGACCAGGTATAAAAATGTCTGTCTTTTCTAAACAGCTCATACAATATCTATAAATATAATTCACTAAGCTGCCGCCAGCGCAAGCAAGACACCCATGAAAGCACGCAAGACAGCCACGCCCACCAAATGGGATAGGGCGACAACTCACAGAGCCACGCCCACCAACTCAGACTCGACAACTCACAAAACACGGCGTCACTGAGCCACGCCCACCAACTCAGACGCGACAACTCACAAAACATGGCATCATTCGCGTTCATCTCTGCTACAGTGCACATGCACCTCTGAGCCACGTTGACTTTTCGGTTACGATGCATGACGGTGTCCACCATCGCAAACTGTTTTACACGCTACATACAGCGAATCGCATCTGTGACAAACATGCTTCTTCTTAGATGGTCCTGCAGGAACACGGAAAACATTTCCCCACCCACCAACACTCCTTATTCCCCGGCCCACGTCCACCCTCGCTCTCCAAGCATTCACACTGCCTGCTCATGTGCCCAGACGCAACAACTCACCAACCACCCCGTAATAAGTCGCTTTCGTCTGTGCTACAGTCCACATGCACCTCTGAGCCACGTTGACTTTTCATTATTGTGTGCCCACAAACTAACCCTCCTCCCACGTGATAGGGAACACACCTCACAGCCCCGCCCGCCAACTCTCACCGTCCTCCCACGTCCAAACACAAACTCACTCGCTTTGGTCTGTTCTACAGTCTACATCCAGCTGTAAGCCGCGTTGATTGTTCATTTGCCTTCCATGGCCACCTCTTCAAATGTATTTCATGGAAACAACACTTCTTTCAATGTTATACAGATTCCTCCATCAGGTAACTGCATGCGCACTACACTGAATGGGTCAACGTGTGTCTACCTGGCACAGAGAGGCGCGGGTAAGCCGTTGAACCCCATTCGTGCTGGAAACCGGGGCTTGCAATTGTTCCCCACGAATGAGGAATTCCCAGTAAGTGCAGGTCATACGCTCGCACTGATTACGTCCCTGCCCTTTGTACACACACCCACGCTACTACCATGGTCGGGTGACTTGGTGGATTATATATAGAAAAGCAGCCAGAACCGCAAAGAACAATGAAAAGTCTACGTGGCTCAGAGGTGCATTTGCACTGTACCAGAGACAAAAGCGAATGAGGCGCTGTTTGGAAAATGAACAGTCAACGTGACTCACAGGTGCATGTGGACTGTGCAAAGACGAAAACGACTCAGGTGACGAGTTGGGGGTGGGCACATGAGCAGGCAGTGCGTACTGAACGAGAAATCAGCAGACAAGCATGACGGACGGGGCGGAATGGGCGTCCTTCCCCTCTCCTAACGTTCCGCCCTCCACGCCCGAGCGCCGTTCACCCCCGTTCCTCGCTCTGGGAGGAGAAGGCGCGACGGCGGTCCTCCAGTTTTCAGTCACGGACAATTGTATGTTGGTTCATACCGTGCATTGTTACAGTGTTACTTTTCTTGGTGGTTTATTAAATTACGGATTTTTAAAATGTTAATTTTTTCCCTGTGCTTAAAAATCATTAAAAAAGCGGCCTGATTATGCGGCGTATGTTACGCCGCGGGTTGGCTAGTTTTTATTAAAGCCCTTAAATTAAAGCTGCAAGTCTATACTTCAATCACATCTTTGTTACTTTGTTTCAAATCCATTGTGATAGCACACAGAGCCAAAATTATGAAAAGTGTGCCCCTGCCCAAATGCATATGGAGCTGACTGTAATATTTTCTGAAATGTACAGTTAAATAGCTTCTATCTGTATCTATCTGTGATCAATTTTCAATCTTGTCGACCACCATCTCCTCACAACAGACGCAGATGGTCCGACTCTCAGTCTCCACCCACAAGGTGAAAAATCAAGCGACTGAAAGCACGGTGATGGCCTGCTCCCCAATCGTTACAGGGCTCTGACCTTCTTGTACCCTTTCATGAAGGGAACACTCAGCAAAGTAGTCTGTCTCCATTATATGACCATTACTGTGTGAAAACAGTTGTAACACTCAGCTAACTCGCTGATCAAGTGATGTTTGCCTTGTTCAAGGACTTCAGCGAGACAAAGCAGCTGCTACTTCATTATAAGAGATTAAATTAATCATTTTATGTTAATACTACAGAAATAGGCTGGCAGGAGAAGGAGCTTGATGATTAGGGTGTATAACTTAAAAGCACAAGGCTGATGTTTCATGACGCTTCCATTCGCTTCCTTAAATGCTCTTCTACTCCTTCCTTGGCAGAAAGATGACGAGTTATAATCTGAAGAGAAGGGACGGCAGCAGAGTGAGTGCAGTGGCTTCAGAGAGTATTCACTTTCTGCACACTTTTATGTATGTTAGATAGCCGATAATTACAGTGAATGCCTTTAGAAAAGCTGGCAAAGTTATTAAAAATCAACAACAATTCTCTCATTTATAAAAGTATTCAGCACTTTGGAGAAGCCCCTATGGAATCATTTCCAAGTTTGAGTCTACTTGATTTAAGTCTCTATAAACTTTGAACGCCTGCATTTGGGCAGTTTACCCCACTGCTGCTGTCAGACCCCCTCAAGGACGCGTCTGAAAGCTGACGTCTCGTCAGGACTCTCCACCAGTGCTCTATGTCATTTACGTCTGGGCCACTCATGGACACTCAGAGATTTGTCCCAAAGCCACTCCAGTGTTGTTTTATGTGATTGTCATGCTGAAAGGTGATCTGTTACTCAGACAGCATTACTGTAATATATAAAACCATTTTAAAGTCCCTCCCTTTCAAAGATCCCAGAGTACAATGGGAAAAGGATCTCTCACTCAACATTCAGAAAAGAGAGTGGAAGGCAGCCACGTACAGAATTCACTCGAGCGCCATGTGCGCAAAACATACAATTATTCAACTCAAAATCATCTATCGAGCGCATCTCTCTCATTTAATATTCTCCAAAATGTTTCCATGGCAAGATCCAACCTGCGAACGTTGCAATCAAGATCCAGCCTCACTGGACCACATGTTTTGGGCGCGCACTAAATTAACATCTGTAAAGGCCAACCCCGACACAGAGAGGCATAGGAAACAAGTTCAAACACACGTGAGTTTTTCTTTTTCTTTTCCTTTTCTCCTCTACTCATCCCAGCAAGCTTCGTCTCCCTCCTCCTGACTCTATCTCACTTGCTGGGTTCCCAATGGTCCTTTTGTGAATTTCCCCTTGGGATTAATAAAGTATCTATCTATCTATCTATCTATCTATCTATCTATCTATCTATCTATCTATCTATCTATCTATCTATCTATCTATCTATCTATCTATCTATCTATCTATCTATCTATCTATCTATCTATCTATCTATCTATCTATCTATCTATCTATCTATCTATCTATGTAATCCTGCCAATTATGCTAATCTATCTATCTCTATATATAATCTTCATTTGGATCTTGATCTTTGTTTGTCTGCGAATGAATTAGAAGAAGAAGCACTAGATGGCAGTAGAGAGACAGCTAAAACATAGGCATTGCATTAAGAATCTCCTCCAAGCTTATAGTACTGAAGACTGTAGTACTCCAGTCACACCTCAAAACACAAACATTCAAACTAAACAAATTGTTGTGCTTTATATTAACTAATCTTTATATATAATCTTCATTTGGATCTTGATCTTTGTTTGTCTGCGAATTCATGTTCCCCTGACACTGCCTTGGTTGTTACTTTTCTTTACAAACACTGTCGATACCACTCTTTGTGTTTAGATCTGGTGTTGACACCGTGCTTTGTGTTTAGATCTGGCATCGACACCTGCTTCGTTGTCGAGACTGTGGTTTTTTCTGTTTCTATCCACCGTCGTTGGCAGCACTTCGTCCAAATCGAATGTTCACCCGCTTCTTGGAGTCGGCAGTCAGAGTATATAAGTCGGACACACTTCTGTGATTTTCCATCAGTCGGCATTTGGAGTTCAAGAAAGAAACATTGGTTCTCCCTTACTCTTTGGATTGCCACAAAGCAACCTGCGAGATTGGAGAAAGGTTGAGAAGAGATCGTGAGAGGAAACGACAGCGTCGTGAAAACGAGACGGACTGTGAACGGAGAGAAGCAGAAATGCTCCTCCACCACCACATAATTACTATTCGGACAGTGATTCCAAGTAGGCCGTTCCTATCGAATCAATGTCCAAGGGTTTTGTTTTGTAATTTTGTTTCCCTTATAAAAAATCATAATGCTGTGCGACGAAGGGCCCAGTTCATGACTGGCAGCCGCGTTTAAACAGGGAGCCCTTCACAGACAACTTTAACACGCGCAACGTAGTTGTGCGCACATGGCTAGTCTTTAAATAGTCTTTGACCCGGAAGTGCTTCTGTTCTTTCGTCCCCGTGACTTCCTAGTACTTCCGGGCTATACGGGAAGTATGACTCCCCAGGTCCTTTCACAGCACCCTCCTGACATCCTACAAGGCAGAGAAACCAAGTCCCAAGATGCCCTGTGGGAATCCAGAGCACCGCTACATTCCAGGGGAGCTGCCTTGTAGTGTTTTGGGGTAGGCAATGTCCAAAAGTCATTGCCTTCCCCTATTCTTCTATTACAGGGGCGTCCCGGGCTGAGCTGCCGGCCGTCTCTCACACATCTTTCTGGACTAAAATTTTTAAATGCCTATCAGACAGCCTAGGTGTCACAATCACCCCTAATCCATTAAGAGCTGTGTTTGGTGGGCTCACAGAGGGGCTTAAAGTGGAGAAGGACAAGCAAACTGTAATAGCCTTTACTTCACTATTGGCACATAGACTTATCCGCTCAACTGGAAGAATCCTAACTCTCCTCTTTACAGTCAGTGGGTAACTGACGCTATATATTATTTGAAATTGGAAAAAATCAAATTCTCACTTAGAGGATCTGTGCAGAACTTTATCAAAACCTGTCAGGATCTAATCAATAATATTTTAGAATAAGCATTTATATTGGGGGGAAAAGACTCCTTTCCCTCTTTACTACTCTTCAAAGTTTTACTCTGACTGTTGGCCTTCCTCTCTTTCTCATGGGTGGAGGTTGAAATGAATTTAGTTTTGTTAAGTTTGATTTAATTGTATGGAACGTTACATGCTTTCAATAAATTCAATAAAAGATTAAAAAAAAAACGAAGGTGAACAGTTGCTCCAGTTTGAGGTGGTGGGTACTCTGAAGCAGGTTTTCTTGAAGGACCTCTCTGGAATTTACTGTGTTCATCCTTCCCTCAGTTCTGACCAGTATTCCAGCCCATAGCATAATGCTACTACTACCATGCTCCACTATAGGGATGGTATAAGGCAGATGAAGAGCAGCGCCTGGTCTTCACCAGACATAGTGCTTGCACTTCAGCTCAAAGAGTTCAATTTTTGTGTCATCAAACCAGGGGATCTTTTTCCTGATGCTCTCCGAGTCCAAGCAGGCTGGCATATGCCTTTTCCTCAAGGGTGGCTTCTGACTGGCCAGGTCAGGTTGGGGAGCATGCACTGGTACAGTGCGTTGCCGCATTCACCACAGGATAAAACCACTCGGGATCATGGTTGGCAACCCCCCCAGTCAGACACGTCGTCCAGTCCCACCCTCCAGAAATGATCCTCTATCTGCCGCAACCAGGTGTTACATGGGCATCCCCTTGGTATGGTCTAGCCACTCGGGTCCTCAACAATGATGGTCCTGTGAGGTGATCACCCTCAGGGAATTGTGCCACATGGCCGTAGTGCCGTAACTGACGCTTTCTCACACTGCAGGTAATGTGCCTCATTCGGTACTCCATGAGCAACACAAAGTCAAACCAATGATACCCAAGGACCATCTAAAGAGACACAGTACTGAAGGAGTCCAGTCTTCATCTCAGGTCACTGGATAGCGTCCATGTCTCGCAACCATAGAGCAAGACAGGAAGCATCAGGACTCTAAAGACTTGGACCTTCATCTGTTTGCAGAGATATCAGGAGCGACACACACCCCTTTCCAGTGACCTCACGAACCCCCATGCTCTCCCAATCCATCTACTGACTTCATAGGAAGAGTCACCAGAGACATGAATGTCACTGCCGAGGTAAGTAAACCTCTCAATGAGGTCAACACTCTCTCCGCAGACAGACACACTGCTGATGGCTGTGCCCAAGTGGACATTAAAGACCTGGCTCTGGTTTTTATCAGGACACTCACAAGCCCAGACACTCAGACTCCTCACTCAGTCTCTCGAGCGCCCCGATCAGAGCCTCCATTGATTCTTTAAAGATCACAGCATCATCAGCAAAGTCAAGGTCCATGAATCTTTCTTCACCAACAGATGCCCCACAGCCACTGGACCCCACAACTCTGCTCAACACCCAATCCATACAAGCATTGAACAGAGTAGGAGCAGAACACACCCCTGACGAACCCCAAAATCACCTGGGAAAAACACAGATGTTCTGCCTCCACTCTGCACAGCACTCACAGTACCAGCAACCTTGAGGGGATCCCATAAACCCTCAGGATGTCCCACAGGGCAGCTCGATCAACTCAGTGGAACGCTTTACAAAAATCGACAAAGGCTGCAAAGAGACTCTGACGATATTCAATTTGCGCTCCATGAGAACCCTCAGTGCCAGGATGCAGTGGATGGTAGACTTCTTAGGCATTAAACCAGACTGCTCCGATCGCTGGTGGGTGAGCAAGTGATCACGGATCCTATTGAGGATGACCCTAGCAAGGACCTTACCTGGCACAGAGAGCACTGTTATCCTTCTGTAGTTGCCACAATCCAGGCGATCACCCTTCCTTCCCTTTCCAGATAGGGATGACAAATCACATTTTCCAGTCAGTTGGGATGATGCCAGTCTCCCAAACGGAAGCAAAGATTGCTTGCAGTGCCAGCAGGACAGCCTTACCACCAGCCCGGAAGTTCACCCCGGATACCACAGATCCCTGTAGCCTTTCCTTCCTTCAGCTGGTTCACCACCTTTGCAGTCTCAGTGAGATTGGGGGGTTCACAGCTAATTGGAGGATCAACCTCAAGAACCGTGGACCAACGTCCTAGCTGGAGGATCAGCTTTGAACAACTGCTAAAAGTAGCCAGCCCAGTGGGTCACAACTGTAGTGTCATCCATATGGACCATTTCATCACCCGCCCTGAGTGGCCACTTCACCATAAATGTCTGATTGAGGGAGTGAGCGATGCTGAGATTGTCATCGTTCTAACAGGCATTCTCAGTGGAGAACTTCTGACACTATGTTTGAGAGGGCAATGAGTTCTTGACAACTTTCCTGACCAAGGTCCTTCTTTCCTAGTTTTTCATTTTCCCAGACAGCCACCTTTAGAAAGAGTCCTGGTGGTTCCAAACTTACTCCATTTGACAATTATTGAAGCCACTGTGCACCTGGGATCTTTCAAAGCTTTAGAAATTTCTTAAGCCAACCCTGCCACAGGGGATGCACATGATTTAGACATGTGCAGAGGAGAGATGCTAGATATATTTGGAAAAAGGATGCTAAGGATGGAACTGCTAGGCAAGAGGAAAAGAGGAAGGCATAAGAGAAGGTTTATGGATGTGGTGAGAGAAGACATGCAGGTGATGGGTGTAACAGAACAAGATGGAGAGAACAGGAAGATATGGAAGAAGATGATCCGCTGTGGTGACCACTAACAGGAGCAGCCGAAAGAAGAAGAAGAACAGCAGAAATGGGCTCAAAGCCTTTGCCCTTATCTATGTCCCATGACAATTTGATCATGGAGGTCTACAGAAAGTTCTTTGGACTTCATCGGTTGATTTTTGGCCCTGATTGGTTTTTTAGTCCTGACATGCAGCATGAATTGTCGGACATTCAATAAACAGGTACATGTGTGCATTTTTAAATGCTGTCCAATCAATTCAGTTTGCCACAGGTGGACTCCCATCATGTTTTAAGCACATCTCAAGAAGAATTAGTCAGAAGAAAGGTCCAAACCTCACACTGTTCTAGTGTGGTGCTGAGGTGTCACCCATTGCACGGCTGCACTTAATCTGGGATTCTGTGTTTGTTTGTCATGTGGTGGGTGCGGCAATGTGCTGTATCAGCGCCTGATCCTAATCTTTCTATCTCTCTCTCAAGGAGAATGAAAGCAAACAGGATGGACCTGAGCACATTTTGGAGTGCCATGGCAAAGGGTCTGAAGGCTGCCAGAAATGAGAACATCCGTCCATCCATCCATTTTCCAACCCATCCATCCATCCATTTTCCAACCCGCTGAATCTAAACACAGGGTCACGGGGGTCTGCAGGAGCCAATCCCAGCCAACACAGAGCGCAAGGCAGGAACCAATCCCAGGCAGGGCGCTAAACCAACGCAGGACAGAAATGAGAACATCAGAAGAAATTTGACAAACCAGAGGAGACCATTCAGACATTTGTTAAGCTAAGCTGCCCCGAAAGAGAGTTGCTAGAGGACACAAACCCTGGGATCCTTAACACGAGGCAGCAGCACTAACACTGCGCCACAGTTTTCAGTTGTTGATTTTTAATAAATTTTGCAAATCCTTCTATAAACATGTTTTTACTTTTTCATTATGGGTTATAGAGTGCAGATTAATGGGAAGAAATCACAAATCTATTCCTTATACTTTAAATCTACGACACAATAAAGTGTACAAAAAGTGAAGGGATCTGAATACTCTCTGAATACACCGTAAAGTCATCAATAATAAAAAAATAAAAGGAAAACAAAGTACCCGGAGAAAACCCCATGTAGGGAGAATTTGAAAATTACACACTGGCATAGATGTGCAGAAAGTGAAAGGGTCGGAATACTTTGTGAATTCACTGTAGATAGAAAGATAGAAATGAAAGGCACTATAAGATAGATAGATAGATAGATAGATAGATAGATAGATAGATAGATAGATAGATAGATAGATAGATAGATAGATAGATAGATAGATAGATAGATAGATAGATAGATAGATAGATAGATAGATAGATAGATAGAAATGAAAGGCACTATATAATAGATAGATAGATAGATAGATAGATAGATAGATAGATAGATAGATAGATAGATAGATAGATAGATAGATAGATAGATAGATAGATAGATAGATAGATAGATAGATGTGCCAGGAGACCACCTTCCGAGCTCTGATGAGGTAGCCCAGTGGTTCTCAATCTGTGGGGTGGGCCCCCCTAGGGGGGTGCGAAGTAACAAAAAGAGGGGCGTGAAGATGTGAGAAAAAGAAAACAAGAATCAAAAATATGAAAAATACATCTATTAAAACGGAAACAAATTATCTTAAAGTACATTCTGATACCAGAAAAATAAATACAGAGTTAGATAAATGTCGATAAAAGTTAAGTAGGTATAATAAAATATGCATCTATGATATATCATTAATTAAAAAAGAACAAATTGGTATTAGTGGGCTCCTTTCAGAAAAACAGTAAAGGTCGCAAATACTTAAAGGTTGAGAAACGCTGAGGTAGGTGATACCACTCTGGGATGAGAGGGGGTGACTGGCACTGACTCCATCTGTCCTTCCCCCCATAGCTCTGAGAAGGCGCCCAATGACGATGCCTAGCCCCGCCCATATTGACTCAGGATGTCTCCACCCCTTCTCGGCCAGACACAATAAAAATAAAAGCTGGTGTTGCATTTTGACCAAGCAGTCATTGTAAACAGAGCAGGCATTGTTACGATGTATTTATACATTGAGGGGATGGGGGGAATTTATCTGTTTAAAGCATCTCAAGAAATATTCTAACAAACAATAATAAGCACCCTCCTCAAATACACACCAGAATTACTGAAATAAAAGTTCTGTCTTGGCTAACGATAAAAAGCACAGTCACAGTTGATTTAGATATTAAGTCTGAATGGCGCGTTTTATCCTTGAACAGATGCTCTCAGAATCTTCGACGGCTTCTGTTTTGTAGCTGCCAATTAACAATGTGATGCCAGTGACAAAGGAATTGACAGATAACTTGCTTATCATAAAATATCTGTTTCAATATATTATTTGAAAAGAAATAAGAGAGATAAAAGCATAAATTGAGGGCTTTTAAGAAATCCTAATTTGCTTCGGTTCACAAAACAATTTAATGACACTCTCGTAAATGGAAAATCCACAATATTCGAAATGTCTGACGAGGCACAATGAGAGCACTAACAAGCCATAGAATTAAATGACATGTTTCATTAACAGCGAGGATTGGCTTTTAATTAAGAAAATTGGTTAGAGTAAAGACCTGCAGCCACTGCGGCCCTCTGCGACCGAGACTGGGGACCCCTGATTTAGAGCTTCAGCAAAGAGGGAGAATAAAATTAGACCTAATGGTAGGCTTTAAAATTAATTGTGGGAAACTTCAAATAAAGATGGCTCGGCTGCTACATCACATAGAACAAGTGAAAACCGGTTCAATGCAATTCAGCTTATCCTTGTATGGCACTTATGAGAGCGAACTCATATTTAAACTTTATGGTTCAACTGAGGCATCTAGGCAACCCTATAGACTATAAGGAAAAATAATGGATTTATAAAAAATGATAACTTTTCAGTGCTAAAGTCACAACACATGATAGGCTACTATACCATGTGATATTATTTCAATTACCATATTAATAATATCATATATTAAGCTCATTGGACAAAAAATTAGTCTCCGCCCATGTAAGAAGTGATACATACTTCAGACACCAACAGGGGGCACCGCCAGTATGAGGAGCATCCCACAAATAGCTGTGTCACGTGCTAGAGGGTGTGTAGAGTGACGAGAACAAGTGGTGTGCCACATGGGTTTGGGTCTCTCTATGAAAAATGAGCCCTGGTCTCAAACGTATTAAACAGCATTGAGATGAATTACAATGCCAATCATCATCCAGTTCTTCTCACCCAGCATCAGTACCTGACCTCACAAATGCTCTTTTGGCAGAAAGGGCACACATTCCTACAGAAAGACTCTTGTGGACAGAAGAGTGGAGGCAGTTATAGCCATAAAGAGGGGGCCATCTCCAAAGCAAAACATTGTACATTGCCAAGTGGTGGCTGTGAGGCTAAGGATCTGCACTGGTATCCCGAAGGTTGCCGGTTCGAATCCCCGTCACTGCCAAAAAGGCCACTGCTCTGCTGGGCCCTTGAGCAAGGCCCTTAACCTGTATTTATTCCAGGGGCGCTGTACAATGGCTGACCACTGCGCTCTGACCCCAAGGGGTATGCGAAAACTACCAAATTCCTAATACAAGAAATTGTATAAGGCGAAATAAAGAATAAAGAAATAAAGAACAAAAAGTATTGGGGCCCCCCTCCAAATCATTGAATTCAGGTGTTCCATTCACTTTCATGGCTACAGGTGTATAACATCAAGCACCTCTGCATGCTGACTGCTTCTACAAACATTTGTGAAAGAATGGGTGTCGCTCAGGAGCTCAGTGAATTCAAGCATGGTGCCATGATAGGATGCCACCTGTGCAATTCGTGAAATGACCTTACTACTAAATATTTCACGGTCAACTGTTAGTAGTACTCTAACAAAATGGAAGCAATTGGGAACAACAGCAACTCAGCCATGAAGTGATAGGCCACGTCAGGCCACGGGGACAGCGCATGATGAGGTGGGAAGAAGTCACCGACTTTTTGCTGAGTTAATAGCTACACACTTCCAAAAACTCAAGAACAGTGCAGCGTAGAGAGTTTCATGGAATGGGTTTCCATGGCCGAGCAGCTGCATCCAAGCCATGACATCACCAAGTGCAATGCGAAGCGTCAGATGCAATGGTGTAAAGCCCACCACCCACCACTGGACTGAAGAGCAGTGCAGATATGTCCTCTGGAGTGATGCAATCCGATGGATGAATCTCGATTTGGCACTTGCCAGGAGAAAAGTACTTGCTTGACTGCATTGTGCCAAATGTAAAGTTTGGTGGGGGGGGGGGGGGGGATTATGGTGTGCGGTTGTTTTTCAGGGATTGGCCTTAACCCCTTAGTTCCAGTGAAAGGAACTCTTAATGCTTCAGCATACAAAGCCATTTTGGACAATTTCATGCACCAGTGCACAAAGCACTACCTAAAGATAGATAGATAGATAGATAGATAGATAGATAGATAGATAGATAGATAGATAGATAGATAGATAGATAGATAGATAGATAGATAGATAGATAGATAGATAGATAGATAGATAGATAGATAGATAGATAGATATGGAGATGAGCCAGAATCAGGAGGAAGAGGGACAAAGCTTGGCTGTGGAGGAGTTGAGGCGAAGGAATGAAGGAAGATAGATAGATAGATAGATAGATAGATAGATAGATAGATAGATAGATAGATAGATAGATAGATAGATAGATAGATAGATAGATAGATAGATAGATAGATAGATAGATAGATAGATAGATAGATAGATAGATAGATAGATAGATAGATAGATAGATAGATAGAAGAAATGTGAATCCATTTAGGGGAGCGCATTAAAAGCCTGGCAGCTGCGTTGTAAATGGTCTGAAGGCGCATTAATCCAGATTTGCTTAGACAGATATAAAGAGAATTACAATAATCAATGCGTAATGAGATAAAAGCATGAACAAGCATTTCCCTCTAAGCCTTAGAAACAACAGTCCTGAACTTGGATAAGATTCTCAAATGAAAAAAGCAGGAGAGACTGAGGGACGTCACACTGGCATCAAAATTCAGGAATTGATCAAAAACAACACACAAGTTGCGTAGACTGACCCGAGAGTAGATTAAAATTTGCGTGTAAAGGCCAGAAGGGGCAAAAATTAGAAGCTCAGTTTTCTGAGAGCTTTACGTTGTTGGCTAAGAGCCATTTATTAATCTGCGTCAGACAAACAACAAGAAAAGCAAACTTGTCCTGATGTTGGCTCATAAAAGAACAATAGATTACAAAAATAGGAAATACAGATGTGGACAAATCTGTTGGTGCTCTTCCAGCTCGTTGAAAAAGTGCTGCATGTCTTGTGAGAAGTGATGAGATGAAAAGCAGTTGTCTCCTGTATACCTGCATGCCCATGAAGTAAAGCAAAGCAAGTGCTAAAAGAGATCAAGTGTTGACTATTCTACAAAATGGCCTGGACACATCTGTTGGGACCCCTAGAAAAGACTGCAAATAATTGAATTTGATTGATTTCTCAGACTATCGGTTTTCTTGAATTCATATCACACACGTCTCCAATCGTGCAATCAGACGATTTAAGTGGTGAAAATTCGTCATTCTGCTGTTTGGTTTCATTGTGTGTCCCACACTGAACATGCAGCAAAGAAAGCAAGGGAGAGAGTTGTCTGAGGAGATCAGAAAGAAAATGAGAGACAAGCTTGTTAAAGGCAAAGGCTAGAAGACCACCATCTCCAAGCAGCTTGATGTTCCTGTGACAACAGTTGTAAATATTATGAATAAATTTTAGGTCCCTGGGACTGTAGCCAACCTCTGTAGACTTGGCCGCAAGAGAAAAATCGACCCCAGAATGGGCAGAAGGATAGTGAGAATGGTAGACCAAAAATTAAAGACACCTTCTTCCACAGAGATACAAGCTGAACTCCAAGGTCAAGTTCCATCAGTGTCTGATCGCACCATCCATCGCTTTTTTACTGACAGTGGGCTCAATGGAAAAAGACCCAGGAGGACTCCACCAGGGGGAGCTGTGGGCACTGCAGAGCCCTATTTTTGGGCTTCTGCCACACCTGGGAGTAATTCAAGACCTCCCTAACGAGCCACCTGGAGCATTCCTGGGTGCAGCTTAAAAAGGTGCCAACTGCCTCATGGAGATGAGCCAGAATTGGGAGGAAGAGGGACGAAGCTTGGCTGTGGAAGAGTTGAGGCGAAGGAAAGAAGGAAGTGCTGTGTGCTGTGTTCCTGGGCTGTACTGTTATTGGTGCTAGTGGGAAACAACTGGAAAACGTTTCCCACAGAATAAAAGCCTTCTATTTTACAGCATGTGTGTCTGTCATGTCAGGTGTTTGGGTGGCTGATGTGCCCCCTGGTGGTCTACAAGTAAAACATACTAACAAAAATTACTCAAAAGCTTGTTTCAAATGGTAAGTCTTAAGCTGGGCTTTAAACACTTCAACTGATTACACCGACCTCAAGGGCAGGAAGAAGACTGTTCCACAGTCTGGGATAAGAAAAAATATTGTAATAAACATTGTAAGAAAAACCAGACTGGAATTTCCTAAAATGCTTAGTGATAGGCCACACTGCTTCTATGAGAATGTTCTTAGGACAGATGAGACAAAACTGGAAGTTTTTAAGAAGTCACATCAGCTCTATAAAAATGAAGCTTTCAAAGAAAAGAAAAACCATACCGACGGAGAAACATGGAGGAGTCTCAGGAATGTTTTGGGGCTGCTTTGCTGCACTGGCACGATTTGCCTTGAGTCTGTGCAGGGAACAATGAAATTTCAAGGCTATCAAAACCATGCTGGAGCGAAACGTTCTGCCCAGTGTCAGAAAGCTCTGTCTCAGTCACAGGTCATGGACCCTTCAACAGGATAAGGAGCCAAAACACACAGCAAAAAGCACCCAAGAACGGCTGGGAACAAAACATTCTGGACTATTCTGAAGTGGTCTTCTGTGAGCCCTGATTTGAATTAATCAATCATCTATGGAAAGAACTGAAACCTGCAATCTGGAGAAGACCCCTTCACACATTTGTTTGCTCAGAACAAGTGGGCTGAACGACCTGCAGACAGGTGCAGACGTCTCACAGAGAGCTCCAGGAATCACGTATTGGCAGTGATTACAAACTCTAAGGTTTGTGCAACCTCATATTAGGTTTAGGGTCCCATCATTTCTGCCCATGCTATTTTAATTTGTGTTATTATTTGAGATATTCTGTTGACTCAAAACTAGGGTTACCAGATACCTGTGAACCCAAAGGAGGACACCGAAGGTCATAAAAGCCATGATAAAGGAGAACAAAGGAGAACACATCCCATTCTATTCACGGAACACAGTGTGAACCGTAGGTTACAATGAAAACTTTAAAACCAACTAATTTTACAGGTCACAAAACGAGTCATCAAAATTAAAAGTTATAGTAAAATTATGCAGTTTCATATTTTTCAGACGAGGCGACTTTTCACAGCAGTTCATCGTTCCCGGCAACATAGGCAAGGAACTCCAGACAAGAAACGTTCTTAAAATAGTTGTAAGAGCCAATCATAGAAGTTAAAGCTTTGAGTTAAACTTATATTAGTGTTGGCTTAATTTGAACAGAATGTAATTTTCTTTCATAGTCATAAACAATGGTATTGTCTTTTTGCCCTATAAGTTAGTAAGAGATAGAATTTTCTTGCCTGCGGTGGGCTGGCGCCCTGCCCGGGGTTTGTTTCCTTTCACATCCTAGTGAGCTGAATGACTTCTGGCCTGTTGCTCTGACATCACATGTGATGAAGACCATGGAGAGGCTGCTGCTTCACCACCTGAGGCCACAGGTCCGCCATGCACCTCGACCCTCTGCAGTTTGCATATCAGAAGAAGGTGGGAGCGGAGAATGCCATCATCTATATGCTACGCCAATCCCTCTCCCACTTGGACAGAGGCAGTGGTGCTGTAAGAATTATGTTTCTGGACTTCTCTAGCGCCTTCAACACCATCCAACCTTTGCTCCTTAGGGACAAGCTGACAGAGTGGTGGCATGGATCGTGGACTATCTTAAAGACAGACCTCAGTATGTGCGTCTTGGGAACTGCACGTCTGACAATGTGGTCAGCAACACAGGAGTGCCACAGGAGACTGTACTTTCTCCGGTCCTGTTCAGCCTATATACATCAGACTTCCAATACAACTCGGAGTCCTGCCACGTGCAAAAGTTTGCTGACGACACTGCTATCGTGGGCTGCATCAGGAGTGGGCAGGAGGAGGAGTATAGGGACCTAATCAATGACTTTGTTAAATGGTGTGACTCAAACCACCTACACCTGAACACCAGCAAAACCAAAGAGCTGGTGGTGGATTTTAGGAGGCCCAGACCCCTCATGGACCCTGTGATCATCAGAGGTGACTGTGTGCAGATGGTACAGACCTATAAATACCTGGGAGTGCAGCTGGATGATAAATTAGACTGGACTGCCAATACTGATGCTCTGTGTAAGAAAGGACTGAGCCGGTTATACTTCCTTAGAAGGCTGGCGTCCTTCAACATCTGCAATAAGATGCTGCAGATGTTCTATCAGACGGTTGTGGTGAGCGCCCTCTTCTACGCGGTGGTGTGCTGGGGAGGCAGCATAAAGAAGAGGGACGCCTCACGCCTGGACAAACTGGTGAGGAAGGCAGGCTCTATTGTAGGAATGGAGCTGGACAGTTTGACATCCGTGGCAGAGTGACGGGCGCTGAGCAGACTCCTGTCAATCATGGAGAATCCACTGCATCCACTAAACAGGATCATCTCCAGACAGAGGAGCAGCTTCAGCGACAGACTGCTGTCACCGTCCTGCTCCACTGACAGACTGAGGAGATCGTTTCTCCCCCAAACTATGTGACTCTTCGGGGGGGTAAACATTAACATTATACAAAGTTATTGTCTGTTATACCTGCATTGTTATCACTCTTTAATTTAATATTGTTTTTTGTATCAGTATGCTGCTGCTGGAGTATGTGAATTTCCCCTTGGGATTAATAAAGTATCTATCTATCTATCTATCTATCTATCTATCTATCTATCTATCTATCTATCTATCTATCTATCTATCTATCTATCTATCTATCTATCTATCTATCTATCTATCTATCTATCTATCTATCTATCTATCTATCTATCTATCTATCTATCTATCTATGAGTTATATAGTGCCTTTCACATCTATCTATCTATCTATCTATTGTGCCCTGTGTTGGCTGGGATTGGCTCCAGCAGAACCCCGTGACCCTGTAGTTAGGATATAGCGGGTTGGACAATGACTGACTGACCGACTGACTTTAACATGGCTTTCTCAGAGCTTCATTTTAGTGCAACCCTGATATTCTGTATATGCATTGAATTATCGCTATTATCATATCTCCGCACACCGTACTAAGCCCTACTTAGCGATCTGGGCGCCATGCTGTCCTTGTATGACTGACTGACTGACTGACTGACTGACTGACTTTCTTACATAACTGAGATAGAGTGTGTTAATTGTGTCAGTTATTGTTTAGAACAGGTCCCAGTACACAGGGACTTAAAAGACCCATTGTCAACTTAGAAATGGGATAGACGTACGGTTTTCAAGTGGTGATTTGTAACGATTTGAAATGTAACAAGATTTAAGCTTTGAACAGAACTTTTCTTAACAAGAACTTTTCTTTTTTTGCTATTTTAATTTTTTCTTTTTTGTGTGAACTGTGTTACTTTGAATTTTAACAAAAACTTTTAAAAAACGAAGATATTTTGTCCGTAGAATCATTTCAGCGTGTCAAGCTTTTGTTGAATCCGATTTTTATGCTAGAGCTGCTGAACTTTGGTAATTTTGGAAAAAAAACACAGCTACAATTGTACTTTACCCTGTTTCTGTGTTTTTTGCCGTCATTCTAAATCAGTGGTACCCTTGTTTGCCACGGACACGTAAGAATCACAAACTAAACACTTTGCTTCGTTTTCGGGGCGTCCTTCACCAAAGCACGGATACTTTGTTTTCATGTGGTCTGAAAATTTGCATTTCCTCTTGTTAGTTTTACTGCTGGATGACATTTTTAAATTAAAGACTACTGCATATTCGTATAACAAGTACTGACAACACAAAATGGCGAAGTGGGCGAAGGCGCATAGCCGTGTTTAGTTTTTGATAAAACAGAGATGATTTATGTAAAACATAGAGATAATAGCATGTGATTTCAGCCAATAACACGGTCAAGTCAGTAATTGATGAAAGGCGGACATTTTCCCCTTTTTAGGCAATGCCTACCGGAAGGAGGAGGACACAACGCTGAAAAGGAGGACATGCCCTCTTTTAGCCTGACGTCTGGTAACCCTACTGTAAACTCGAAAAGTAAAACTGGATTTTTGTTAAATGTAAAATAAAGAATGATGGGTTCCGATTACTTTAGCCAGTTTCAAGTTATTTCAGAGGCAATTCTAGGGGGGTCTTCTTTTATCGTGGAGGGGTACAGACTAATTTATCCACATGTGTGACTCTATATGACATGCCAGTCTACCACAGGACACATACAGTATGTTTGGCCAAATCACATACACTTCTTAAATTTACCACACTCCCTGGAGGAAAAAACATCAAGAATAAGATTATGTGAGGAATCACGGCAATGCCGCTATGCCTAAAATAATGACTTCATTCTTTTTTTTTTTTAATTCTTATATTCTTCTTTGGAGACAAATTGACTCCAAAGCAGAAAACATTTGAGCACAAAATTCTGTTTTAGAGTAACAAGCTCAGAAAATAAAGAAAGCTCACAAGCTAAACAAACCTCTGGACTCGAAATGTCTTGCTTGTCATGAGGGGTATGAGAGCCATACATGGCCCTAAGCTTTTGTCGCAGCAGGTTGAATCACAAGTAATTGGGTGTCGTGATGGTAGAGCTAGTGCGCGGCAGAAGAAGATGATGAAACGTCTTAGCTCTGCGGGTCATAAACCATCGCAATGAGCTGCCACAACACAGGGTCATGTGGTACATGGCCATTTTTAAAAGAAAGGCAGACGTGTCGTCTAAATCTTGAGAAAAGGATCCATTGATCTTCAGATCCTTTTTTGTTTTTCTCACCACAAATTATGTCAATGCTGCGCAGTATTACCCAGGAACCCATTTTTACGGTTCGGCTAACATGCGCACACAGATTCACCCAAAGACACTTAACAGTCAAATTTTATCTGTTTTTTCTTCTAGTTTTATCCTTTATTTCTTCTCATTTTTAAAAGTAACAAACTACTGTAAATACTGTTATGTCATACTATGCGGGCAAGCTGGCAGGTTTTGTCCACTTTTTAATTCTCACATACCTGAATACCTCCGAGACTGAGGTGCCCATGCCATTAAACATTTGATTTATGTTACAGCATACAACACCAAACTGTTTGAGCCTTCATGCATTACTAGCCGCAAATGAAATTCAAATAAACAGCCTTTGTTGTCCTCCAAAACACTTTATAGAGGGTTTAGAAAAGATTCCGGCCTCTTCACATTCTGCACATTAGATGTTAGTGTAAGCCGCCCCTTGAAGTGTTCAAAAGAAATATAATGAGGTCGAAGTACATAATCAACAAGAAGAGTTGCATCAAACATTTGAAATATTAACATTTCATTCATTCGTTTTCCAGCATTTATCTGACACGGGGGCAGTCTTAGAAGTGACGCCCATATGTCCCCTTTCCACAGCCACACTTGCCAACTCATATTGAGGGATGCCAAGGTGTTCCCATGCCATCTGGGAGAAATATTTCCTCCCAATGTCTCTTTCCTGGGGTCTTCCCCCAGCTCATCGTGTCCGTAAAACCGCAACAGGTTGGCATCCAGAAGGCATCCAAACCACCTCAGATGACTCTTCTGAATGCAGACGGTGAGCGGCTCCACTCCAAGCCTTTCCAAGAGGTCTGTACTTCTCACCCTATCTCTATGGAAGAGCCCGGCTACACTTGTGGTGAAGGCTCATTTCGGCCACTTGTACCCACAATCTAATTCTTCATTACACAAAGCCCATGACCAGAGGTGAGGGTAGGGACTAGATCGACTGGTAAGTGCAGAGCTTTAATGTCTGGCTCAGCTCCGTCTTCACCACTATGGACTAACATAGTGACTTCACAACTGTCGTTCTCATTGTCCTTTTCCCTGCACTCACAAACAAGACCCCGAGGTTACTTAAACTCCTCCACATGAGGCTGTAACTCACATTTCATTCAGAGAGGACAGGCCACCTTCTTCCTACTGAGGACCACAACCTCAGATATGCAGGTGCTGCCACACATTCACGGGGGATAAAACTTCCAGACTCTGATGAGGTAAGCGATACCACTCTGGGATAAGAGGGAGTGCTGCCTATAAGTGTATCCTCCCTTGAATCCGTAGCTACAAGAACACGGCTAGCTTGGCCCACATCACCCAGAGACATCTCAACCCCTTCTGGCCCAGACACCATAAACGCGGGCAGTTGCCAGAAGAGGGTGTTACATTTTGACCAAGCAGTCATTGTTAGAGAGCCCTTTGCCTTCGTAAAACTGTGACCGCTAATGGCAGAACATCACAATGACTTTTCTTTACTTATGTACTTTCAGGTTGTAGTTCAAATTTTTTTTGCCCTTTCTGTTTTTTCTATATTTACTTATTGCACATTGTGAGACCACCTTGTTCTCTTCAATATCACCTGTACCATTACTAGTGTTCATCACTGCGGAAAACTATGTATATCTTTTATATAAGTGTTGTCACAGGAGGCTGGGGGTCAGACCCAGCTGGGACACCTGGAAGGACCGGATACATCCCCCGGGCCATGAGGGGGCAACCGCCCTGGATGATGAGGGGACCACAGGAATGGAGCAAGGAGGCTCAAACCCACTGGGGCCCGTGGCCACTGCCAAGGGGCGCCCTGAGCATCGTGGAGCCCTGGGAGATCGACACTTCCACCACACCTGGGAAGGTGGAGGAAGGACCTTCCAGGAACGGCTGGAGTGCTTCCGGGTGCAAGGGCAGCACTTCCGCCACACCAGGAAGTGCTGCCAGAAGAACATCATCAAGCACCTGGAGCACATCTGGGTAGAAATAAAAGGGGCCGCCTTCCTACAATCGGGGAGCTAGAGATTTGGGAGCAGGAGCAGGACGAAGCTCCAGTGAGGAGAGGAAAGGCGGCCCACGGACATTAAGAGAAAGGCCCGTGTGGAAGGTGATGAGTGCTGGGAGCACTGTGTGCTTTGAGGACTTTATTAGAGTAATAAGCGTGTGTTTTATAAAGATCTGGTGTTTGTCTGATGGTGTTCGGACCCGTGCTCACAGTGTCTATGCGTGGAAGTGTGTGGGTGTGTCTGTCCGGCCCAAAAGTGAGAGGTGGAGTTGGGGTAAGGGCTCTACCTCCAAGGAAACAGAAAACTCACTCAGCCACTAATAACACAAGGAAGGCCACCACGTCGGCAAAACGAAACCTCCAAAGAAATACAAAGTCACTTAGCCGCGAAACCTCTGAAGAAATACAAAGTCGCTTAGCCGCTAACATCGCCAAAACGGTATCCTTTTACTTCTCCCCCGCCACTAATACACAAGCGAGGTGAACACGTCTGCAAAACGAAACCTCAGAAGAAAGACAAAGTCGCTTAGCCGCTAACATCGCCAAAACGGTATCCCTTTTACTTCTCCCCCTCCACTAATACACAAGTGAGGTGAACACATCTGCAAAACGAAACAATGTTAGTTGCTAACATCGTCAAAACGGTATCCCTTTCACTTTTCCTCCCGCCGCTAATGCACAAGCCGGTAAAACGAATCCTCCTAGGAGAGAATGATGTCTAGAGTACAGTAATCCCCCGCTCTATCGCGGTTCAGCTATCGCGCCCCCGCTATATCGCAGAAAAATTCAATAAGTACATCCTACCTGTAGTGTACTTTGCAGCAAATTCATAACAAAGCATACGGTTTTCAGCAGACAAAGAGTTTCGCGTTACAGCACCCAGATGATTTCTTACAAAGCCGGTTATTGGCTGAAAGAGGAGACTCAACCAATAAGAGCGGATTTTATTCTCTTGAGCTCTGATTAGATGCTGCTAACGCGGTGTAATCTCGCAAGAACAGCAAGCGTGGGTCCTCGACGAATTGCATATCACATACCTTGCTTGTGGTGCGACTTTTGTGAGCTTTTCGTTTGTTTTAACATGGGCTTACACAGCTTGTACTAAATAAAATGGTTTGAAAAGTTCAAAACGTTCATCAAACTTAGACGCAGTGAGTTGTTTGAATTGTATATTTCTTTTGCATGTATTTACTTTAATCCCTGTTGCCGTGGTCTGTGAATAAAGACTTTTCTGACTTCAGCTTTTGATCAGAGTGATTTATTACCTCGATATCACCTGGAAGGTGGAGTTTAGAGCAGTAAACGTTAGGTAGCTGAGGAGATTAAAGCGGCAGATCCTGCAGCAGACATCTGCTTGCGCCTGCTGCCTTTAGGGCTCCAACTCAATGTATATTTTCTGCACCAGCCTACCATACCAGTGCCACTTCTCACTTACTGCCATCATGGACGGAGCTCCAGTTGGTGCTATGAATTTATAAGTTGAGAGTCTGTATGAAGCCAGCTTTATTGTGGGTGCCGAGAGTGTATCTTTCTGTTATTTTCTTGGGGATTACAGTACACATTGCAGTACACATTAATTTATCTACACTGACTCCTCATTTCAGGGCACCATAATGTTTGGGACAATTGGCGTCACTGGTGTTTGTGATTCCTCAGGTGGGTTTCATGGCTTCATAAGTACCTCTGCTTGCTTCAACCTTTTGGAGTCTGTAGTTTCCATTGTTCAACATGAGGACAAGAGTTGTGCCAGTGAAAGTTAAAGAAGCCATTATGAGGCTGGAAAACAAGAATAAAACCATTGGAGACATCAGTAGGATGACCTATATCAGCTGTCTGGAATATCATGAAGAAGAAAGAACACAAAGAGACTGGTATGCCAAGGAAGACCTCAACTGCTGATGACAGAAGAATTCTAACTAAGGTAGCTCCACACGCCTGTCTGACAGATCAAAAACAGTCTTCAGCGGGCCGATGTGTGTGTGTCAGAGATGACTATCAGCAGAAGACTTCTTGAACAGAAGCACAGAGGATGCACTGCAAGATGCAAACCACTACAGAGCCACAAAAACAGGATGGCCAGATGACAATTTGTGAAAAAGGACTTCAAAGAGCCTGCAGAATTCTGGGAAAAGGTCTTGTGGACACACGAGACAAAGATGAACCTGGTCAGAGTGATTGTGAGACCAAAATGTGGAGACACAAAGGAACTACCCGAGATCTACAGCAGACCACCTCATCTGTTAAACATGGCAGTCCAGGGCGTGTTATGGACTTGGACATGTATGGTCCTGGCACACTTCAATTCAGTGATGATGGAACTGCTGACGGCAGTAGCATAATGAATTCTGAGGTGTGTAGAAACATCTGATCGACTCAAGTGCCAGTAAATGACTCCAGACTCACTGGACTTCATCCTACAAGACAATGATCCAAACATACTGATGAGGCCACATAAGAGTTTCTAAGAGCTAAAGAAGTGAAAATTCTTGACTGGCCATCCCAGTCACTTGATATCAATATGCTGAAAAAACTTAAGGGGACAAGCCCCCCGAAACAAACAGGAGCTGAAGATGGCTGCATTAGAGGCTTGGCAGAGCATCACCAGAGAAGACCCTCAGCACCTTTAAGCAGTCATTACATGTGAGGGATATGCGACAAAGAACTCAATATGACAGCAATGGCAGGCCTATTAAAGCCGTTGTCCCAGACATTATGGTTGCCTTAAAAGGGCGGACACAGTGTGACTGAAATGTCTGCAAATCCCCTTAAATGAAAGTTTGCAATGTACGCTTTAATTAAATATAAATTGTTTGCTTTTGTAATTTTAAACTGTGGAGCAGAAAGAGGACATCAAGAAAAAATGTATTTTTTGTCCCAAACATCATAGATAGTCAGACAGGATGGTTTCAGAAAGAAGCAACATGATGAAGCTTCCTCCTGTTTCAGCGTTGAATATTTTGGAGGGTGAGAAGACGCATCCAGAGTTTCAAAAGCCATAAATAAAAGATTAATGCTGTATAGGCAAGTGCTCTTATAGAAGGCTAAGTTGGTACCGCTCATGAAACATTAACTGATTTTCTTTTAAGATTATCTTGAGCTTTAACCTGGATGAAGTTAAAATGTCACTCTGGCTGAAGAGGTTTTCTCATCGGACTGTTTTAGAAACCTTTTTTTTTTTTCAAAAAGACAGATATTTTTAGATTAGTTACATCTATCTGGCTATCCATCTATGAGGACTCTTAAATAACTCACTGTCAGAGTGTGGATGTGCACACCTGTCAGGCTGAATCCGTCCACGGCCGGGGCTTCATATCATCACAATGCACGACAGGCCTATTGATCTGTCAGTCATGTCCTTAGGATAGACAGTGAAGTAAAGTCATGGGAGGAGTTTGACATTTATGACTTGTGGGGAGGGGGGGGCAGACGAAACAATAAATAAATCATTTTTTTATAGTCACAACCATATTGCTTCATATTAAAATGATATCCCATGTCACATATCATAAGTTGTTCATAATGATACAATCAGTGGTGGGCCATCAGGGCCTGCAAGGCCTTCTCTGCTGGCCTAAAAAGATATCTGAATCACAAACTGATGTTAATTATATTTTGTCCATGAATACTTATTAAATAATTCCAAATAGTCTGTCCGCTTCCTTTCATAGCTTTTCCGATAGTTGTGCTGCTTCCAGACATGTATTTTCGTATTAAAGCATTTAACCAATCACATTTCAGCCATCATTTGTTGCCAGGCAGGATCAAAGTCAAAGAAGTCTGCCCAGAGGCCTTCACAATCCGTTCTGCAGGCTCTCTAACGCAAAATAAAAGTCGATTAAACTGTTGCTTCAACCAATCAGATTTTGAGTTGGTATCACTAGGGCCCTCTAGCAGGCGTACGGCAACGTCACCGTATTCAGACCCATTGATTGGATAGGATGGTGTAATAGAAAAATCTGAATGAGAGCATCGTGGGGCAGCTGTACACATTGGTATGTTTGGCAGTAACCATTCCCGTGTCCACTGCGTCTGTCGAGCGGACATTTTCAGCCCTAAAGTGAATTAAAACTTATGCCAGAAATACGACAGGGCAGGTTTGACTTTCAGCATTAGCTTCGATGGCGATAGAAAGGGACTTCGTGATGGAACTGAAGCGCACGGATAATCTGAACGACAGAGTAATTGAACTGTTTTTGAGGAAAGAGAGGAGGATGGATTTTGTTTACAAGTAATCCGAATTTTTGGTGAGTAAAATGTTGCGATTTTCCTAAATAATATTGCAAGTTTATAAGTTATTATTGATGTTTTTTACGTGTGTCGCGGCTGTAGCTGCAGTAGAAAAGAACTTGTTCACCCCTGGTTTGTCTATTCAATAAAGGCATTTATTGTGGCTATAGGAGTTATCTATCTGCGATGCAACGGCTCTTTATACTGTATTGCTGCATATTAAGATGGTTTTTATAAGCATAAATTAGTTTTTGAGGGGCGGGTTGATTCAGACAGAGCACTACTGAAGGCCTAGGTGTGAGATGCACGGTCCGCCACTGGATAAAATGTAACTTAAATCTCACAATAACACGTTTAAAACAATGAGAAAGTACACAAGTTCCATTAACAAAGTTGAAATGACAGTTGAAATGTTTTTTTTGCTTGGTCTGCGTATTACATTTGTGGTGAAATAAACACTTTCTAATTTTTGAACAAGTTAGAAAATGCATGTACGGCATGATATTTAGATGTTCCAGACCTTTAATGACCTCTTGGGCACAGCCACGAGCAGTGTGTCGAGAGGTTTACTTTCCTCGGCGGTGACATTCATGACTCTGGTGACTCTTCCTATGAAGTCAGTAGACGGACTGGGAGAGCTTGAATGGTCATGAGGTCGCTGGAAAGGGGTGTGTGGTGCTCCTGATATCTATGCAAAAGGATGAAGGTCCAAATCGTTAGAGTTCTGGTGCTTCCTGGCTTGCTATATGGTTGCGAGACATAGATACCATCCAGTGACTTGTGATGAAGACTGGACTCCTTCAGTACTGTGTCTCTTCAGAGAATCCTTGGGTACCGCTGGTTTGACTTTGTGTTGCTCATGAAGTCCCGAATGAGGCACATTACCTGCATTGTGAGGGAGCGTCAGTTACGGCACTATGGCCATGTGGTGCGATTCCCCGAGGGTGATCTGGTTCGCAGGATCTGAGTGTCACTCCCGATATCTATGCAAAAGGACACAGGTCCAAGTCTTTAGAGTCCTGGTGCTCCCTGTTTGTGAGACATGGATGCTGTCCAGTGACCTGAGAAGAAGACTGGACTCCTTTGGTACTGTTTCTCTCCGAAAAATCCTTTGGTACCATTGGTTAGACTTTGAGTTGAATGAGCGGTTGCTCATGGAGTCCTGAATGAGGCACATTACCTGCATTGTGAGGGAGTATCAGTTACATCACTACGGCCATGTGGTGTGTTTCCCCAAGAGTGATCCAGCTCTTAAGATCCTCATTGTTGGGGACCCGAGTGGCTGGACCAGGTCAGGGGGATTCCCACATAATACCTGGCTGTGGCAGATAGACGGTCATTTCCGAAGGATGGGACTGGACCGGGTATGGACCTGGGGGCAGCCAACCAGGATCCCGAGCTGTTTTGTGGTGTGGTGGGTGCGACAACGTGCTGTACCAATGCATGCTCCCCAACCTGACCTGACCTGGCGTAATGGATGGCATACAGGGAGTGGCTTCCAGGCCAGGACTGAGTAAGGATCTTTACCCGGCCGGGAGGCTAGTTCAACAATAGTACTGGGGGAGATGAGCACTGATGAATATTTTCTCCCTAGACACACTAGATGGCAGACTCCTTGGGTTAGGATTCTTACACAGCTGCACACAAGGCATGCTGGGACCTGTAGTCCCATGGGGCAACCCTGTAGAGATCTGTGTTAACCACAAAGGGGAGCTGAAGAAATTTATTTGATGTCTCTTTTGTTCAATCATCCATCCATCCATCCATTTTCCAACCCGCTGAATCCGAAGACAGGGTCACGGGGTCTGCTGGAGCCAATCCCAGCCAACACAGGGCACAAGGCAGGAACCAATCCCGGGCAGGGTGCCAACCCACCGCAGGACACACACAAACACACCCACACACCAAGCACACACTAGGGCCAATTTAGAATCACCAATCCACCTAACCAGCATGTCTTTGGACTGTGGGAGGAAACCGGAGCGCCCGGAGGAAACCCACGCAGACACGGGGAGAACATGCAAACTCCACGCAGGGTGGACCCGGGAAGCGAACCCGGGTCTCCTAACTGTGAGGCAGCAGCGCTACCACTGCACCACCGTGCCGCCCCTTGTTCAATCATGATTCTCTTATTTACGTTAAGTGCATTATTCTTTATTTTTGATATTTTTCTCTGTATATAAGTTGCCTTTATTTGTTCTATGTGCTTTGTGAGTGTACCCTCAAGAGGCAGATCCACCTGCCAATCACCCACCAGGAACTGCCCTCCTCCCTATAAAACTGGAAATGGTGGTGTGTAATACTGAAGCTCCTAAGTGAACTGTCCTGTCTCCCATCCTGTTTACCCTCCACACCACACCAGTGCTTGCCATCTACAAATATTTTCACATGACTCATCCGTCATAGTCTGCATTAATAATGGAGCGTAGTCAGAGCACAGGAAGGCTCTGGAGGACTTTGTCTTGTCGTGTGGTGACAACAACCTGCAACTCAACATCAGCAAGACAAAAGAGCAGGTGGTGGACTTCTGACATACCAAGAAGCCTCTGAGACAAGTCGTAAATCTAGGGGGTGGACATGGAAATGGTGCAGAGCTACAAGGACCTGGGGCCTCATGTATAAACGGTGCGTACGTACAAAACTGTTACATACGTTTGTTTCCATGCTCAAATCGTGATGTAAAAACTTAAACTTGATGTAAAGCCATGCACATTTCCACGGTAGATCATACCCTGGTGTATGCAAGTTCTCCGTCCGGTTTTGTAGACTGGCTGCACCCAGCGTCAAAGCAGTGTTACTGTTCCTGTGTGGTTTCCCTTTCATTTTTAGATCCACATCTCTGACGCGGCTTTATTATATACACTGAAACTAACTGCATATTGTTTTTTAGTTTAATGCATCTGATTGTAATTAACCTGTAACCATATAATGGTCAACAGAATGGTCAAACTATTCCAAATACCATAGCTGCATTAGCGTTGTTACTCTCACTGCACCTTCTTCTTCTTCTTTCAGCTGCTCCCGTTAGGGGTTGCCACAGGGGATCATCTTTTTCCATATTACTTTCACTGCATCACTCCGAGTATTCATATCAACGTATCTGAGTGTGGAATCACAGATCTACAGCTGATCGTAAAGAGAATTATTAGGATATAGCATCAAGCACACGCTGCCTCAGCCATGCTGTCTATTGAACTGCTCTCATATGACAAATGCTTCAGAGCCTTTCCCGTATGGACCTCACGGCTCAGAAACAGTTTCATCCGAAGAACTCTAAACGCACTCAGTCAGTCCATCAAGTGCTCCTGGTAGAACTGTTAGTCTTATAAGTACAATCACCTCACTGTAAACTTGCACTACAGTTATAATATTGCACAACCTGAGCCACTTTATAAAGCGCGTATTTATATATGATAACGATGTAATTTTTAAGATGAAATGCAGCAAAATATGTTTATTACTATTATTCAGATAAAATTTTAGCATCATTTAAATAACCTATATTGTTAATAATTAAACATGTGAGGATACAGTGGCGCAGTGCTAGCTAGTTCAGGGATTGTTCCTGCCTAACGCTGTATTCTTACTGGTGCTGGCGCGACACTGGATGGATAGATAGATAGAATAATTAAACACATACTACGAAGATATTTCAGTGTTCCTTAAAAGTTTTGAAGAATCGGCGTTCTAAGCTGACAGATGGCTTAACGTCTATTACAGAGATGATTGTGTGGCAATTGGGTATTTGGAGAAAGAAAAGTAAGGACAGGAATTAGGGGATAGTACATTTGAAAGAGACAGTACTGCTACAATAAGGTATTTCATCGAAGGTCGCGCATGGCGCAGCAAGCATCTTGCGTGAGACATGAACACTCACTGCGCCTCAGTGTTCCCATGTTTAATAACGTGCTTTAACTCCTATCATCATGAAAATTATACCACGTATACATCTCAGTATTTTAATTATTCAGAGAGCTGTAATATCACGAATGTAATGGATTCTGTGTCCTGTCAGAGGAAGAGAAAGCCTGGAAGCACATAGTGATTCACACACATAGAGCACATAGAAGAACAAACACAAAACAAAGCATTTAATGTGCTACTTTAGTTACGATAGGATTGAGAAACTAGTAAATTAAACGATTTTAAGATGAAGTTTATGATGTTCTTCTTTAATAACAAAATAAACTACATGATTAAAGTGGAACTTTCGAGATTAAAGTTGACATTTCGTGCTTTTTTCCCACTGTGCGCCTTTTTTTCTCTCTACCCTAATAAGCTTTCATATGACACTCAGACGGTGGGCTACGACTCGCCTTTTCACGGCGACTTTGATATCTGACAACTTTTTTTATTTTGGGCACTGTGCGACTTTGTGAACTTGAGCTTTCAAGTTTCTCCGACACGCTGTGTCACTTGATCAGCTTCCTCTTGTTGGTTATCCCACTGTTTAAACCAACAAATAGTACGTTTTTCTTTGCCTCCACTTGGTATTCTCTGAAATTCTTCTATTTTCCCATGTGTCTTTTCACAGAATGTTGAGCTTAAGGGCTATTTATTGATTTGCATATTCAAAGAGGCATAATTCTGGGAGGAATTGGGGCGGGACAGCAGGCGCATGCATGTGCGTTACATTTCACGCTGATTGGGATTTATGTAGCGGAAGAACATGGAAGTTTGCGTACGTAGAGATACCTGCATCTGGATTTTTCTGTGCGTACGCACATTCCTGCTTTTGTGCTTACGCAATGCTATAGTGTGAGTTCTATGCACAGCATTATACATGAGGCCCCTGGTGATTCACATGAACAGCAAACTGGACTGGTGTGACAACACAGTGGAGCTGGACAAGAAGGTTCAGAGCAGACTGGACTTGCTAAGAAGGCTAAGGTCTTTTGATGTGTGCAGCAAGCTGTTGGAAATATTCTACCAGTCCATAGTAGCCAGTGTGGTGTTCTATGTTGTAGTCTCCTGGGGAAGCACCCTGAGCACCTAAGATGCACAATGCCTGAATAAACTTATCAGGAAAGCCTACTGCATCATAGGTCAATCCCTGGACACATTGTGAAAAATAAGATGGTGGAGAAATTGGATGCCATCATGAAAATGTCCCTTCCATCCCTGCCAGGAGACGCTCTTTTGGAGCTCTTTCAGTCAGAGGCTCATTCCACTACAGTGTGCTAAGAAGTGTCTCTGGGGAACTCATGCGCTAATAAATCTTTTAGACTCTTTTTGTATCTAGCCCAGGTTTTTAATAGAATTTTTGGAACTGCTCCTAAAACTCTTATTTACATTATTGGAGATGCATTTGATGTCTCTTTTGTTCATTCTTGTTTCTTTTATTTATGTTGATTATGTATATCATTCTTTATTTTGGGATTTTTTTCTTTGAATATGAGCTGCCTTTGTTACGCTGCATGTGTTTTGTGGGTGGGGCCACCTGCCAATCACCGCCAGGAACTGCCTGCCATCCTATAAAACTGGAGGGTCACCCACAGTTGCTGGAGGTTCAGTTCAAATGCACTAGAGAGCTGGTAAGTGTTACTTGTGTTTTTGCTGTGCTTTTGCTATTTTGGTTCAATTATTTTTGAGCATTGTGTTCTGTTTTTTGATTTAGTCATTGGACTGTTTATTTGTTCACCTCAGATTTCCCTTGCTGGTAATTCCTTATTGCCCTGTGTGTTCCACGGAGCTTCCTGTACTTACAGATAATAAATGCTTTTCAAATCTAGCCAGGGTTTTTGATAAGACTTCCTCCTCTAGTGGTTATTTTTGTAAGTGTTCTTGGAACTCTTTAGTGCTTTGGGAGTCTTAGTCATAAAACAAATTTATATTATTGGAGATTTATTTTAGCAACGTGACCCCCTGGCCCCACCATAAATTCCACATATAAGTAAAATGGAGAATATCCGCAACAACAAAGTGCCGACATGCAAACTCCATGCAGACATGGACCAGGCCTATCTGTGGACGGCCAGAACTCCATTCCATTGAGGAGGCTGTCGTTCTGAATTATATGTCAATGATAACACCTTGTTATATTATGGTTAAGATTGTGGGGTATCTGATTCAAGTCACGTAAAACAAGTGACAAAAACTTGCAGCCCAGTTTTACTGTCCAGCGGAGCTACTGAATCCCGGGGCTGCGGAGGTCTACAGCCGGACCCATCTCTTTGATTTCAGTCTTCTGAATATGCGTGGCTTTAACGGTTAAAGCTGACATACAAGACATTTGTTAAATATATTTACAAAAAAAAAAAGATAAAATCAGAAATGCTCCTGGCAACTCACTGTTCTAAATTTCAAAAGCCATTGGGCATTCTAAGACAGAATGATTTGCAGAAAGGGAGTTTTGAATCCTGGCAGCTTCCCTTGGCAGCTTGGCATCGGGCAGCATACAGTGCCAGATCTCTTTGGTCCAAACTAGCTAGTATGCTGTCTGTAATCACAGAAACGTGCTCCTTGAGGCCAAAAAGGCATCTTGTGTGGACCCAGTGGGAGTGCTGAAGGTCCTTGGGGCTGAAAAGAGCATCTGCAGAAGGTGAGGATGGAGGTTGCCATTCATCATCAGTCCTGCTGAGCCGGGATCGTTGCCGCACAGCAATACGTCATTTGGACATTCTGAATTGAAAGGAGGGGGTTGGGGGGGGGCAGAGCAGAAAACGAGGAAGGGTGTTAAGGAAACTCTGGCGATAAACGATGGCAACACACTGGTAGGAAGTATTCAGTTTAATCAAGGCATTGGCGCCACATCCACCATGAATCATGACTTTCTCAAATGTCAAAAGCAAAGCAAAGTTGGGTGTGAAGTAGAAGAATGAATGCTCTAAAGAAACCTGAGTCAGCTAATTGCTTTTCCCAGTGTGTTCCTTTATCGATTGCTTATGAGTGATTATTCTAGGTATAAAGACTTAATGAGGAGACCTCCGAGGAAAACCTGATGGTGTAAAAAGATTCCCATTGGTCGATCAGTATGAGGCCTTTTGATTAATTTCAGCCTTGTGCATACTGCGCAACATGAGTCAGCGGGGAGCTAGGCTGCCGTAGTCTGTGGTCCTTTATTTTAAAGCTTAAAAATCAGATGATGCCAGTCTGTGTGTTGTAAGGGACAGCATGTATGGATTGGCATCCCTGCCAGGATTGGCCCCATCCCCTTTACCCGGCATTGGGACCCCAGAACAATGGAGAGATCATGAGAGGCTCCATATCTAGGATGGATGCTCCTCTATCCTGCTAGATGGACAGTATTCCTGAGCTTCGGTACCCATTCAGACACCCACAGGGAATGCTGTGAACTGTTATCCACTGGGGTAGCCCTTCTGGGGTCCATGGATGCTGCAGGAAGTTATACTCAATACTTTATGGGACTTTCGTATGACCTGGTAGTGCTTCCAAATGACAATGCCCTGGCACTGGAAGTAACTCCCAGGACTTCAATAAAACGACTGCCTTGTCCAGGGGTGTTGGAGTCAGGAGAGAAGACGGACAACACACAACTGGGAGGAGTGGAAGAGAGAAGAAGAAAAAAGACAAAGACTTGTTTGGAACAGGGACTTGTGTTTGTGGATTTGTTCCTAGAGTTTTCGGGGTCAGTGATGCCCCCAAAAGGCCACAGTGTGTAAATTATGCAACTCTCTTAGATAAATGTAAATACAGTGATCCCTCGCTATATCACGTTTCGACTTTCGCGGCTTCACTCTATCGCGATTTTTTCTCATACATGCTTACGTCACTATGCATGTGCTTTCTGAGAACTTTCATCTAAGCCCCACAATGGCTCCTAAACGTGTTGCTTTTTCTAAGCCTTCTGACAATGAAACTAAGTACCGGATGAAGATGACTACCATCCAGGAGTAGGTGAAACTCTTGGATATGATCAAAGATGGCAATACCCTACAAAAGCCTCCTCACGCATATGAAAAGACAACGCCAGCAACTGCCTATCAAGATGTTCTTCAGCCGCACACCCAGACACCCACAGCCTACTCCTAGTACTCCTTCAGCAGAAGAAGACAACGACGCACCTGCTGAAGATACTGCACCACCTGAAGACTCTCCTACTGAGCTTGGGCCTTCATAGGTTAGTGGTTGTGTGTAAGAACTGTGCGTGTGTGTAATTAAATGCACAGTACAATAATAATAATATGATATTTGTAACGTCTAATATGTCTCATTTTCTTTTATTTTGTCTAATATATTGGGTAATACAAGTGTAATGGTGACTAAAGGGTGTTATTTCATGTCTAGAGGGCTCTAATAATGTTAAAAAAACGTATTTAGAAGGTGTAAACAGGTTTTCTATACTCTAACTGCGAAAATATCAGATTTATAAATAAAGAATCTTACTTCGCGAAAATTCATTTATCGCAGTAGAGTTTGGAACGGATTAACCGTGATAAACGAGGGTTCACTGTACTTTAAATTGGCTGATGTCATGTATGTGCACCTGGGCACTCCATTCCTGGCACTGATGCCCAGGGAAGAAGCCAGTGAGATCTTTTCTGGCCGGGCATAACATCGAGAGCAAGCCCATCACCTACTGGTCACTTCACCATATAAAGCAGAAACCCAGAAAAGTGGCTTGTGATTGCCAACCAGGACCTGAAAGTGCTAAAATTTTTCAAAGCTAAGAATGAAAAAGAGTCAAAAACGCTGTTGGCTGATTTGGAGTCTGCATCTTTTCCGTTGTCCATTACACACCCATTTTTCTTCTTGTTTTCCGTTATAATGAAGCTGGGTGGTACCCTAACATTTCCGACTGCTCCCAAATGGTTCATTGGCATTAGACACAACACTCATAAATAAAAGAAATACCGCTTTAAACATAAATATTTTTGAATGAATACCGTCTGACACAGTACAATATACTGCAGCTCCACAAATATGAAAACAGCATGACCGTGTCCATGTTACTTTGCAACCACCGTTAAATAAAAACTCTTGATAATGAAATTTCAGCTTCTCTCTCAGACTGCACAGATCTTACTTGATGGCACACGGTTCCCACCCTGATGTTTTTCCCTGCTTGTGGTGTCTCATTGGACACTGGAAGCTTATTGTGGAAAAGTAGATCATGGCAAAATTGGATGCCGTCATTGAAAATCCCCTGCAGGAGGCGCTCTCTTTTAGAGCAAGTTTAGCCACAGCCTCATTCCACCATAGTGTGCTAGGAAGTGTCTCTGGGGGTCTTTTCTGGCCATTGCTATCAGGAAATTCAGTTCTTCCACCCGATGTACTCATTAAGTGCATTAATTTATTGATTGATTGATTGTATTATTTGTCCTGTAAGTCTGTATCATTGTTTTTTATGTCTCTGCTGCTTCATGTATCTAAACTTCCCAACAGGATTACCTAAATGTATCTAATCTAATCTAATCCAATCTATTCAATTCAATTCTATTGTATTCTAATTTGGGTGGCACAGTGGCGCAGTGGTAGCACTGCTGCCTCGCAGTACGGAGACCTGGTCCTCCCTGCATGGAGTTTACATGTTCTCCCCGTGTCTGCATGGGTTTCCTCCCACAGTCCAAAGACATGCAGGTTAGGTGCCTTGGCGATCCTAAATTGTCCCAAGTGTGTGCTTTGTGTGTGTGTGTGCCCTGTGGTGGGCTGGCACCCTGCCTGGGATTTGTTTCCTGCCTTGTGCCCTGTGTTAGCCAGGATTGGCTCCAGCAGACCCCCGTGACCCTGTGTTAGGATATCGCAGGTTGGAAAATGGCTGACGGACTGACTGTATTCTAATTTATTCTATTATAATCTAATCTAATATGTGAATTTTGCACATTTTTCTTTGGATTTTATTCCATGTATTTCTATTTCCTTTCACCAGGTCAGGTCAGGTCAGGTTGAGGAGTATGCCCTGGTACACTGTGTTGCCGCACCCACCACATGACAAAACAGCTCAGGATCCTGGTTGGCAACCCCCCAGGCAGACACTCAGTCCAGTCCCACCCTCTGGAGATGACCCTCTATCTGTCACAGCCAGGTGTTACATGGGGGTCCACTTGGCATGGTCCTCAACAATGAGCCGGATCACCCTCGGGGGAATCACGCCATAGTGCCATAATTTACGCTCCCTCACAATGCAGGTAATGCGCCACATTAGGGACTCCGTGAGCAACCACTCATAGTGTTTGACATTAACCAGCATCCAGTCCTGCAAGCAGGACATCCAACTTACACAGAAAACTTGAGGGTTGGTGGCAGAACTGGAACCACCATCTACTCAAAGTACCATGATGTTCCAAAAATGATGGATGGATTAAAAGCCAGAAGTCTGTATGACCATCACCATCAAGTGACTCCGTGAGAACCCTAACTACAAAGAGGACTATTTCATTTATGTTAGGTAGAATGCTCAGAGGGGACTGGGTGGTCTCGTGGCCTGGAACCCCTACAGATTTTATTTTTTTCTCCAGCCGTCTGGAGTTTTTTTTTGTTTTTTCTGTCCACCCTGGCCATCGGACCTTACTCCTTTTCTATGTTAACTAATGTTGTCTTATTTTAATTTCTTATTTTGTCTGTTATTTTTCTTTTCTTCATTATGTAAAGCACTTTGAGCTACTTTTTGTATGAAAATGTGCTATATAAATAAATGATGTTGTTGTTGTTGTTGTTCTAGTGTGGTGCCGAGAGGTCACCTGTTGCATGGCTGCACTTGAGTCCCAATCCGGGAGTTTCGTTGTGTGGTCGGTGTGACAAACAACCTCTTTCTCTATCCCTTTGCCCTGAACTGTGCCTCACCACAATTTCATCACGGAGGCCTACAGAGAGATCTCTGGACTTCAGGATTTGTTTTTTTGTCCTGACATACAATTTGAATTGTGGGACCTTCTATACACAGGTACGCATGGGCCTTTCCAATCATTTCAGTTTACCAAATGTGGTCTCCAATCAAGTTCTAGAAACATCTCAAGGGGAATTAAAGGAAGCAGGATACACCTGAGCACAATTTCAAGTGCTGCAGCAAAGAGTCTGAATACTGCTAGGAATGAGAGATTTCAGTTTTTGATTTTAAATAAAAATGGAAACCTTTCTGAAAATTGTTTTCACTTTGACATTATGGGTTATTGAGTGTTGATTGATGGAAAATCATGGCAAATTTATCAATTTAAAATTAACTGCAGGTCAGGTCAGGTCAGATTGGTGGAGCATGCATTGGTACAGCGTGTTGCCACATCCACCACATGACAAAACAGCTCGAGATCCTGGTTGGCAACCCTCCCAGGCACACACGTGGTCCAGTCCCACCCCCAAGAAATGACCCTCTATCTGCCTCAGCCAAGTGTTACGTGGGTGACCCCTTGGCCTGGTCTTCAACAATGAGGATCCTGCGAGCTGGATCACCCTCGGGGAAACCCATGACATGGCCGTATGTGCCGTAACTGACGCTCCCTCACAATGCAACAACAACAACAACAACATTTATTTATATAGCACATTTTCATACAAAAAGTAGCTCAAAGTGCTTTACATAATGAAGAAAAGAAGAATAAAAGACAAAAAAGAAATTAAAATAAGACAACCTTAGTTAACATAATAAGGAGTAAGGTCCGATGGCCAGGGTGGACAGAAAAAACAAAAAAAAACTCCAGAAAGCTGGAGAAAAAAATAAAATCTGTAGGGGTTCCAGGCCACGAGACCGCCCAGTCCCCTTTGGGCATTCTACCTAACATAAATGAAATAGTCCTCTTTGTAGTTAGGGTTCTCACGGAGTCACTTGATGCTGATGGTTATACAGACTTCTGGCTTTTAATCCATCCATCATTGTTGGAACATCATGGTGCTTTGGGTAGATGGTGGTGGCACAAGCCACCACCAATAGGACACCGGAAAAGGAAACAGAAGAGAGAGTAGGGGTTAGTAAAAATTTTGAATGAATAGTTATTATAATGAATTGGATATACAGAGTGTCAGGATTAAATTACAGTGAAGTTATGAGAAGGCCATGTTAAAGTAATGTGTTTTCAGTAGTTTTTTAAAGTGCTCCACTGTATTAGCCTGGCGAATTCCTACTGGCAGGCTATTCCAGATTTTAGGTGCATAACAGCAGAAGGCCGCCTCACCACTTCTTTTAAGTTTTGCTCTTGGAATTCTAAGGAGACACTCAGTTGAGGATCTGAGGTTGCGATTTGGAATATAAGGTGTCAGACATTCCGATATATAAGACGGGGCGAGATTATTTAAAGCTTTATAAACCATAAGCAGAATTTTAAAGTCAATTCTGAATGACACAGGTAACCAGTGTAGTGACATCAAAACTGGAGAAATGTGTTCGGATTTTCTTTTCCTGGTAAGGATTCTAGCAGCTGCATTCTGCACTAACTGCAAACGATTGATGTCTTTTTTGGGGAGTCCTGAGAGGAGTGCATTACAGTAATCTAGCCGACTAAAGACAAACGCATGAACTAATTTCTCTGCATCTTTCGATGATATAAGAGGTCTAACTTTTGCTATGTTCCTTAGGTGAAAAAATGCTGTCCTAGTGATTTTATTAATATGCGATTTAAAATTCAGATTATAATCAACGGTTACCCCTAAGCTTTTTACCTCCGATTTGACTTTTAATCCTAATGCATCCAGTTTATTTCTAATAGCCTCATTGTATCCATTATTGCCAATCACTAAGATTTCGGTTTTTTCTTTATTTAATTTGAGAAAGTTACTATTCATCCATTCTGAGATACAGGTTAGACATTGTGTTAGCGAATCAAGAGATTTGGGGTCATCAGGTGCTATTGATAAATACAGCTGTGTGTCATCAGCATAGCTGTGGTAGCTCACGTTATGTCCCGAGATAATCTGACCTAATGGAAGCATGTAGATGGAGAAGAGCAGCGGACCCAGGATAGAGCCTTGTGGAACACCACATAGAATATCATGTGTCTTTGAGTTATAATTACCACAACTAACAAAGAATTTTCTCCCTGCCAGGTAGGATTCAAACCAGTTTAAGACACTGCCAGAGAGGCCCACCCATTGACTAAGGCGATTCTTAAGAATATTATGATCGATAGTGTCAAATGCGGCACTCAAATCTAAGAGGATGAGAACAGATAAATGGCCTCTGTCTGCATTTACCCGCAAGTCATTTACTACTTTAACAAGTGCAGTTTCTGTGCTGTGATTTGTTCTAAAACCTGACTGAAATTTATCAAGAATAGCATGTTTATTGAGGTGCTCATTTAACTGCATAATGACTGCCTTCTCTAGAATTTTACTTAAGAAAGGCAGGTTAGAGATGGGTCTATAATTTTCAAGAGCAGAGGGGTCGAGATTATTTTTCTTAAGTAGGGGTTTAACTACCGCAGTCTTAAGACAGTCTCGGAAGACCCCCGTATCTAATGACGAATTTACTATGTCAAGAACATTATCAATAAGCACACCCGATACTTCTTTGAAAAAATTTGTTGGTATTGGGTCAAGGGCACAGGTGGATGGTTTCATTTGAGAAATTATTTTATGTAAATCAGGTAAATCTATCCTAGTGAAAGACTCTAATTTATTTATTATGGAGTACTGGGGTTTCGGGGGATCCTTAGTGTTGGGGAGATATACTATGTTATTTCTAATATCATTAATTTTTTGATTGAAAAATACAGCGATAGCCTCACAGGTTTTACTGGAAGTACTTAGGAGGCATTCCTTTGAGTTACCTGGGTTTAACAGATGATCAATTGTCGAAAATAAGACTCTGGGATTACTAGCATTGTTATTTATAATCTTAGAGAAATAGCAGCGCCTCTCAAGACGGACTGTGTTATTGTATTCTGTTATTTTAACTTTTAATATCTCATAGTCAATAGTTAGTTTAGTCTTCCTCCATTTACGCTCAGCTCTACGGCATGTTCTCTTTAAATCAGACACTCTTTGGGTCTTCCAAGGTATAACAATGCTAGAAGATTTTTTAACTGTCTTTTCAGGTGCAACTATGTCAACAGCAGCCCTCACTTTAGTATTAAATCTTTCTACCTTACTATTTACATTCTCCTCGCTATTATAGTTGGCACTATAAATGGACTGATTGGTTAGAATGTTTGTAAGTTTTAAAGTTGCTGATGAGTCAAAGAAGCGTTTTTTAACAATATGCTTCTCATGAGTGTTTTCTATCATTATTTCTATATTAAAAAGTAGAAGAAAATGGTCTGAAAGACCCGTATCAATGACCTGCTTTATATCAACTTTTAGTCCTTTAGTAATTACTAAGTCTAACGTATGACCTGCTTTATGTGTAGGCTGATTAACGAGCTGTCTCAAATCAAAAGAGTCCAGGAGGTTCATAAATTCTTTTACTTTTTGGTCACATGCGGGTAATGCGCCTCATTCGGGACACAAAGTCAAACCAGCGGTACCTTGTAACTCCACAACACAATAAAGTAAAGGGGTCTAAACACTTTGTCAGTCCACTGTAAATTCCCTTCATGCATCTCCATCTGGAAAAATCCACTGTGGGCCTAATGGAGGTCTTTGATCCACTGATGTCTTTCTCCGTTTTGTTTCAACAAACTAACTTAAAGCTTTAGGACTCAAACTTTCGATATTTTACTGCTAAACTTTGGAACTTGTGCATTAGATTGCCAAAGTCCAAAGATGTGCATAAAACATTTCAAAACAGATGGATGTTTATTGCACCTTTTATAGCGGTTTTGTTTAATAGCTGCTTCATTTACCTGCCTAAAATGATCTAAGGATCTGAAGGCTACTTCACACTGAGCGTTTAATTCTGGCAGAGTCAGCCTTAGGGCTTGTTTACTGTATACTTCACGCTCAGAACACGTACGAGGACTCATCATGGCTGCCATGCATTCCCAGCGTTCATTTGACGCGTCCTCTGAGCAGGTCCTCAGAAATTAACGCAACGCGTGCGCGGGTTTGAGTACCAGCAAAAAGTGGGGGGACGCAGTGTGATAAAAGTCGGAATGTGATGTCTCTGTTCACTATCTACGTGTGACAGAAAGCCGCTATGCGGATCCTACGGGATCGATGTACGCGCTTTGATGTTTGATGAATGGTTCGATGTGGTGAAGCAAAATGCCGACATACAGATGCATTTGCGGTGCTTTTATATTCAAGGGTCGCATATTCCTGATCGTAATGACACGATACATTTTAAAAGTCTCACATAGCATCTTCTGTGTCGTCTTTTTTTTGTTGTGGCTTCCTCCTGACCTGACAGCAGCGGCAAACAGCAATAGATCACCACACAGAACACATTACATTTATGATATTCCAACTCTCTGCACATTTAAAATCTTTAGATTTAAACTTGAAATCACTTTCATGATGAAATGCATTAAAGTATGTATATTACATTTTACAGATAAGTAATTTAATTTAAATAATGAATACTGATAATAACTACACACATGGGAGTAATGCGGTGGCGGAGCGGTAGCACTGCTGTCTTGCAGGGAGTCACGTCCATGGTGATCCCCGCCTAGAGTTTCCATGTTTTCCTGCTGGATTTCCACAGTGAACTCCAGTTTCCTTCCAAAGATATGCAGGTTTGGTGACAAAATGACGCCAGTGTATGTGAGTGCTTGTATACACCTTGCGATGAGCTGATGCCCCGTCCAGGGATTGTTTCTGCCTCGTGCTCAATGCTTGCTGGAATGGACAATTCCCTGGATTGATAGATGTAATCATTAAACATCCTTTTCAGAGATTTTGCGGTAAAGTGTCATCGGAATTTAATGGCTGTTCCAGGCAATTCACAACACAGCGAAGCTGAACCTGTTCTCACCGTGATGATATCTCGCACTGCCACCTGGTGGATTCTTCCAGATTTACGTAAAGTACGTGCGCAAGTATAAACAGTAAAACACTTGCGTAGCAGGAGTGTCTGCTTGAGCATGCGTCGCATTGTGTGAAGTATAAACCTGGCCTTAGGGGTGTACGGGGCCTAGGATTGACCAACCCCATGCAAGGCCAGTTACGTCAAACGCTGTTACCGTTATGTGTGGACTGTACAAACTTTTGCGCTAATTTAGTAAAAATAATGTTAACATACACCAGATTTTCTCATTACAGTACTCAGCTAAATTTTTGCAAGATAGCAAGTGTACTTTATCAAAATATAACTAGAGAATATAACTTGACAAATCCGCTCGAATGGGACACTGGGATGGTCGCCCCACTTGCCAACCCCAAACGCCGCTCTTGAAATCTGGATTGTTGAAATCTTAATCATAGGCAAAATAAATGAGATGAGGAAGTGCTGTGGATTTGTGAGAAACGCGAGGCATCATAAAAGTTACTGTATTTTCCTTCCTTTCATTTTGCCTGAGGGATGCTTTTGTCAAAAATGTATAAAGGTAATATTTTTTTTTTAAACAATGCAAGAGTTTGGTGTTTTTTGCCAAGTCAGGCTAATGATTTGTATGTCTGTTTATGTTATAACAGATAGTGTTATTAAAATGAGAGCTGTTGTTAGTTATCCCATCTGTAAAAACAGATGTTATGCCTTGTTAAAAAGATTAGAAGCAGGAAGGAAATGTCAGTTTAAAAAAAAAATAATACAAAAAGTGAGCATCGATCACTTACCACCTTTTAGGAAATCTCCTGAATAAATGTCTAGAAGAACAGCACATGCGCTGCTCTGATTTGTTTACATGTTGTAGCAGTAGGGAGCACTAGAGCTCCCTTGAACCCTCAGGTACAACGCCAGCCATGAGGTAAAAGTATAATTATTATTTATTAAATAATAATACTGTGCACAAAGCACCATCCACTCCACACTACTCATATGATAATCAATAAACACTACAAATACCAATACTCTCAATACAATAAACACTCCTCCTCTCCCAGACACTTCGCCACCCTACCTCCCAGCTCAGCTCAGTGTCTGGGCTTTCCCAGAGTCCTTTTATACCCCCTGACCGGGAGGTGTTCCTGCCCAACAGTCCACAAGTCCTTATTACTTCCGGGTCAGGGTAAAAGTCCTTTTCTTCAACCTGGAAGTACGTCATTTCTCCTGTTCATGTGACCAGGACGTAGTTCCAGGTTATAGGGCACGTAAGAGTCCAACAGCCTCCCTACAGCGACTCCCAGTGGTCCCCAAGGTATCCAGCAGGGTTGTGCATAGAAACTACAAAGTCCATGAGGCCCTGCTGGAATTCGGGGTACATCCATGCTGTCGGGAGAGCTCCTCCTGGCGGCCTGGGGGTGAGGGCTGGAAACTTTCGCCGGCCATCCATCACAATGTGAATGTGTGTGTAATGTACATGAGTGTGTACCATTCAATTGATTACTTTTAATTGTTGGCCCATACAGTTTTTATCATCTCTTTTGTGCTCTTGTGTGTTTGTTTTGTTCATGTCTCGATCAAACAATCAGAATTTATTTCATACTAGCTACCTTACCTGTCCAAGACAAGTAATAGAATAAACATAAAAATATTGATATTGTATATCTCTTGTATTGTAGAAGTAGGGAAAAAATACAAAAACTTGATATCTCTTACACCCAATGTGTACCCTTAGCATTCACCCTACACATTTCTTCTAAATCATTGTATGTCTCAACCTGTGCTGGCCGGGGTTTACTCCTTCTCAGACTCTGTCATTTTGAGGCATGTCACTCAACTCCTTTCCACTTTTTGACTACCAGCAATGGAAGATGGACCCCCCCGTTACCTACTGTTGAAACGTCATTAGTATTCTTCCGAATACCTGCCATGTTTGACGGTGACTCTCAGTAATCCTTATATGCCTCTCCCCGCCTGACATTGTCTCAATCGAGTTTGACTGGGCAATCACAACGAAACTGACCAATCATACCAAAGCCAAACTGAGCAATCAGATTGGACTGATGGACTTGATATACACACAGACATTGGTGATATATGATATAGATAATGTAGCATCATTTATAGAATTTACCATCATAAATCTATTTTTCCTTTTCCAATGTTCAGCTTTATAGTGGTTTGTGTTGGCTCCTTATGAGATAGTTGAAGGTAGGCAAACATCTCTTTATATAAAAGAAGATTACCAAATATTTATCATCATAAGTCTTTTTTTCTCTTTTTCCAAATCTGTGATGGCGTGTTGGCTCCTGATAAGACAATTAATGTCTGATAGACGTCTCTTTTTATAAAAATTGGTCACCAGATCAGCAAACCTTGATTAGATCATTTTTACTTAGTGTATATATAAAATGTATATCTGCGTCCATGCATTTAATACTCTGATGATCTACATCCTGTCAAGTAAGGGAACCAGCTGCCGTGGTGCCACGTCTGAGCCTTTGTCTCAGGCGTTGACGTCCAAGAATTAATCCCTGCAAGGCGAAGCAAAAGTATGTACACCTGATGAGCCCCAATTAGGGTGAAATATGTGTTGTGTACTTTTTGTATTATTTGGCAGGTACTACATATTGTGACAGATGTCCAGGGACCTTGCCCCACCGGGACGTTGCGAAAAGGGAAGGACCGGGAGAAGGGCAATATCTCCCCTGGAATGCAAGAGGGCAGCCTCCCTCGATTGCATGGGGGCCATGGACCCTGTGGAGCGATGTGGCCACCGCCAGGGGGCACCTAGACAGCTACGGAACTGGGGTATGCAGCGCTTCCGCCACACCCGGAAGTGCTGCCAGAAGAGGAGCTGAACTCGCTTGTAGCACTTCCGCCATACCCGGAAGTGCTTCTGGGTGCTGTTTAAAAGAGGCCGCATCACTCCACTCGGGAGTCAGGTGGAAGTGGACAGAGCTTGCAAGAGAGGAGTGGAGGCGGCAGAGAGAGAAAGAAGTCTAAAGGACAGTTTTGATGGTGATTAGTGCATTGTGTTATTGTGTGGTGCAATCAACGTGTGTGTTTTGGGACATTCTGTGTCTGCCTGTTTGTGTTCAGGTCCAAACTTTCCACAATATATACAGAAAAACCAAGCAAAACTCACTATATATATATATATATATATATATATATATATATATATATATATATATATATTCACAGCATTCGAAGTCTGTGTCACAATCTGATTGTATGGGTGGTTACCTACCAGGTAACGCTTGTGGTTGGCCAGCAATCTGCTAACATCCGCCACGGTGCCCTCAGTTTGTGAGGAGCAGATCATAGAATGGTTGAAATAGTTTACTGTCAAATAAATGCAAAGAGTACGCGACACGTGTTTCGCCCTCATTCTGGGCTCATCAGGCGTACACACTCCGTGGCTCAACGTGGCGCAACGTTAGGGGCATCGCCTCTGGCGCTGACGTCCGAGGTTCGATTCCCGAGAGGGAGTGCAGTGGAGTGTGTACGCCTGATGAGCCCAGAATGAGGGCGAAACACGTGTCGCGTACTCTTTGCATTTATTTGACAGTAAACTATTTCAACCATATATACTGTATATATATATATATATATATATATATATATATATATATATATATATATATATATATATATGTTACATAGTTTACTGTTCTAAAAATGCAAAGTGTACGCAACATGTGTTTCACCCTTATTTGGGCTCATCAGGCGTACACACTCCACTGCATCCCCTCACTGGGATCAGACCGTGGACGTCAGTGGCGAAGCCCCTTTACGTTGCGCCACTGTGTGTGGTTCGTCTATTTGACAGCCTGGAGATCGGAGTAATTACATTCATAGCATTCGTAGTCTGAATCACGATCTGATTGCATGGGTGGTTACCTACCAGGTAACGCATGTGGTTGGTCTGATTCAGACTACGAATGCTATGAATATATATATATATATAGTCACACACGTGGGCTTAGGGAACAACTTACAGGCGTAGATAATGCAAATATTACTCCAGACCACCCGAGGGTGCTAACGAATAATGGTATCTCTTCTTCTTTCCCCTCTGCAGAAAGGAAAATTAACGTATCGATGTCCATGACGTCACTTCCAGGGTCAACCCACCTGTATCTGCCTCTTCCTCCCAGAAGCCATCATAACCGGAACCACCACTTGTTCTTGGATTTTGACTTTTGGTTTGCATATTGGGCTTAGATGCTTCTCTGTGACTCATCTCCGGGTTACGACTCCTTGCCCCTTTTCCTTGTGCTCTATCATTCTGATCTTGACCCCTTTCTCCACTTCTCTATCTATCTGTGCTACAATCAGTACTGTTCTCCATGTATGTGGGATTAAAAACTTTTGTAGGTCATCTCTACAAAATGCATGGGGTAAGTATCATAAAAAATATCATTTGGGGGTGGAAAATTCCGTTATTCACTATGAGTTTAAGGAAATAATAATCTAAATAACTGGAGTAATCAGTTAGAATTAGAGCAGTACAAGATGACTGGTTAGTGGCTAGCCAGTATAATTTTTATGGAGGAACCGGGAGATAACTGTCATTAGGAAAATAAATCAAGGTCTATACCAAAAGATGGAAGAAAACCAATCACCACAACCAAAATGCAAAGTGAAAGAATTGTAGTCAAGAGAGTGTTGCAGAGGGGTTAAAAACAAAATCAGAATGAAGTTGTATGAATCAAATCACAGACAGAGAATAAAATCTCTAGGCAATCCTTTACACCGTCATACAACATGACATCATCAATCACGAACACCCCAAAGGATCATGGGAAAATACCATTAAAACAGAGCATGCTATACGCTCACACAGTGCGACATTCATTAATTACATAGAACACTGTCAAAAATGGTTATCTTTCAAATAAGGCAGTAACTCTTATGGGAGGATTAGATTCCTTGGGTTCCAAAACTGACAAAACAAGATAGTTTTGATTTTTACCTATACATAAACACCCAGTGAAAAAATAAAGAAGACTGCAAATCAAAACAATACTACGTATAATGGAAAAAAAGAGATACCACAGGAATCAATACATACAAGAGCGAGACAGCAAAAGGAAGTCGAGAGAAACAGTGCAAAGGTGGCATCAAGCAGTTCAATAAACCGGCTCAGTTCTTAATTTGTACGAAATGTTTCATAAGATCATACGGTAATAAAGTACAATTTTCAATGACTAGAAACAGCAAAAGATAGGCATCTATAGGGTGGTCCAGGTCTAATTATGCAATTTTCATTATGCTATAACTTATTAACAGAATTCACAGCACCTGCCCTGCACATAGAGATTTCACTTAAAATTCTTTTTGTTGGCACCACAACAACTATACAACAATTTAAGCAAAATCCAGAGAGCAGCCATAATGCATCAGAAACAATCTGAGGAATGAAAGTATTGCATTTTCCATGTCCATGACACCTCTCCCCACTTTGTTTGCCTCTCTTCTCGCCTTCACTGAAATTTTGTTTCAGATTTTCCCCAACTTTATCCATACCTCTGAGTCTCTCATTCCTGATCTTATCAAACATTGTTATTCCTCCAACTTAACATTCTCACTTTTATAGCATCCAGTTTCCTTTCACGCACCTTTTTAACTGCCCAGGTGTTCCGCTCCAGACAACAATGCTGGTCTGCCCACTGTTTTGTACAGTTTACCCTTCATTTTTGCACTAATCACATGACACTCACAATAACTTTTTTCTAGCTTTTCCAAACTGATTGTATTTTATGGTTGATTTCTGAATCTACCTGTGTATACCCTGTTACAGTTCATCCAAAGTATTTGAACTTTTCAGCCCTTTTAAGGCTTTCTCCCTGGAAGTTAACATCTCCACCTTGTTACTGGCTCTTAAATCTTAGATATTCCATCGTTTATCTACTAATCTTATGGTCTCTGTCTTCCATTGCTCTTCTCAACTCCTCCAATTTCATTTCCACAATATTCTTAGAGCTGCCACATTGCACAATGTCTTCTGCAAATATCATGGGGTTTGATTTATTATCCCCTTATCTATAACTAGGGGACTTTGCCCCCTACACACCCCGGGCCTGCTCTACGTCCCAGCCACTTCACGTCTCTGTCGCTCACATATGTGGATTTCACTTTCACCAAACAACAAATCTTTTAATTCTCGCGGATACGCCTCTTCATTGAGAAGATGGCAACATGAATTAGACGATCTACAAGTTGGCGAATTAAAGTTTAAATCTGAACAATATATTCAATCTGTTTTCGCTGTTCCGTTATTTCACAGAGTAATAATTTCCGTTTGTTTGCGCTAATGTGATCTTTACTATCAGAAATGTAGTACTTTCATTATCTCTATCCTTCTCTGCATGTGTATCGCACCAACGTTTTGGAACCTCTTTACGGCGTTCTGCTTTGTCATCTAGTCTTTGTCTTTTATTTCCGTGGTTAAATCTCTTGCCGCAAAGTCTCGTCTCGCAGAACATGAAAGTATCTCTCTGAAAAAGTCACGTCTTGTCCCAGGCTAAAAAGTCCCGTTTCGTCCCAGGATTTTTTTATATAATAGAGAGACATTCATAACCAGAGTAAAATGATACTGGCATAATGATGATCCTTGATATAACCCAACCTCATCTTCAAACTCATCTGATATTCCCACACTACTTCACTTCTCCGGTACTCCCTTATCTCTCATTTCCACATTCCTTGCTGGAGAGCTCTATCATAAACCATCCCTAAATTTATAAATACCATGTACAGTCCTTTCTGTCTGTCTCTCTCTATATGTTTTTCCATAATCCGTCTCAAGATGAAAACCTCATCTATTAATAATAATAATGAATTCCATTTATATAGTGCCTTTCAAGGTACTAAAAGAATTTTAAACAGTGAGTGAGGAGCCACTTCAGCCACCACTAAGGTGTAACATCCACCTGGACAATGTAACGGCAGCCAATTTGTGCCAATACGCTCACCACACATGAGCTGGTCGGTGGTTTGACCCTATGATTTGTTAATTGTCATAGCAAAAGCTATTCTAACGAGAAACTGTAAACGTTTTAATATGAATGGCATATCAAGATCTCCTTTGGTGTCTAATGTTATCTGCGGAAGATGTACTACATTACCTTTCTTGTCACCTGTTAAAATTTTACATGTTAGAATTGTTCGACTAATTTTGAATACAACTAACCATTGCATAGTCCATCACTATCTATCTATCTATCTATCTATCTATCTATCTATCTATCTATCTATCTATCTATCTATCTATCTATCTATCTATCTATCTATCTATCTATCTATCTATCTATCTATCTATCTATCTATCAATCATACCTGCTCTGCTTGTGTATCACACCACTTTATGAAGTTCTACTTTGTCTTTTCTTTCTGACCCCGATTGGACCTGCAAGGTTTTCAGTTCCACTTGGTCCGGGCTGATTATTACTTTCCTTATTTTGAGAATTTGCACGTAGATTATTATTGTTCTTTTTTGCATTCTTTTCTCTCCAACGCTTTTGGGTTGACGCCCTGCTCTTTCTTCTTCGCTTAGTCATTGACGTGTCATCTAGAACGTATAAAATTACCGTCCTGATAAAATTTATAAGAGCTGAGAGCTCAGGAAGTGTGTCTGATAAAAGCATTCACACGACTGAGAGGTTAGATGGCAATGGTCTTGTTTGAAAATGGTTGTAAGTCACCATCTTGCGGGACTTGAAAGAATCTAATAGTAAAAATCAACGTCTCACGGTACTTGCTTCCAAAGGTTGTAAGTATGACATAACTTGAAAGAATCTCATGTTAAAAGTCTCCGTTTCGCGGGACTTCATTCCAAAAAGTTTCTTCAGAATGTCACGTCTCGTCCCAAGATTTTTTTATTATAATAGAGAAAAATATTTTTTTGCACACTCATACAGTTTGCCACCATTACTATAATAGCACTGCTAACATGGGTGGGGGTGGGGCATGGAAAGTGGGTGAAGTCAAAAGAGATGCAGCTGACAGGGGCATCAGCTTACGGGCCTCAGAATGTCTCCAGTGGCTGAATCTGTCCGACTGCAGCTGGACTCTATTGAATATCACTGACATACAATGGAAGGCAATGACCTCCTTATTGAAGCTCTCAGGTCCGCAGGTCGAATTTATTGGCTTATTGACTCCTCCTCGCGTGTCCCACACTCGCACAACTTCATTTGATCACGTCACCAAAGCCAAAGTGACCAATCACACCAAAGCCAAACTGACCAATCAGAGGTCAGCTCATAGGGACTGAACGCACACAAAAGAATTTACAATTTTATTATGTAGTAGATCCTTTCTTACATCTTCATTGAATGTAACAACAGCCGTATACCCCGATAGTTTCCACAATTTTGGATGTCTCCCTTTCCCTTATATGTCAATGTCAATTAATTTATCGAGCACATTTAAAACAACATCAGTAATGCTGTAGCCAAAGTGCTTTACAATAAAATATACAATAAACATAAATAAAATGAATACAATAAAAACACAATACAACCAGCAGTAAATTGAAAACAAATGACTAAGAGGAGGGAGCCATAAGTATCAGTGAAAGTCACGGAAAGCCAGAGAACAGAAATGCGTCTTCAGTCTCGTTTTAAACAGTTCAATTGAAGGTGACTCCTTAATGTAATGAGGTAAAGAATTCCTCTGGCAAGGGGCAGCAGCTGTCCCCCTTAGTTTTGTACTTTGTATGACGGACCACAAGAGACACCTGACCGGCAGATCTAAGCTCTCTGGATGGCTGGTGTCTATTATACCCTGCCACAATCACACTATGTCTCCACTGATCTGGCACTTTCTCATCACAGTACGTCTTTGGTAACAGTTTCCAAAACGATTGCAGTTTAGCAATACAAGTGTTCAAATCGCAAAGAAACTTTTATTCCAAAAGATCAGTGAATCATGACACCGCCACACAGAAAATAAGAATAAACAATCATTTCTTTTCGGAGTGATGTTCTCATTGGTCACACAAAGAGCCCCCTCTAGTGGTGTCCCAGTGCCCCAGCACTTACAGTGGATTTAGAACGTACAGTGCATCCGGAAAGTATTCACAGCGCATCACTTTTTCCACATTTTGTTATGTTACAGCCTTATTCCAAAATGGATTAAATTCATTTTTTTCCTCAGAATTCTACACACAACACCCCATAATGACAACGTGAAAAAGGTTCACTTGAGGTTTTTGCAAATTTGTTAAAAATAAAAAAATTGAGAAAGCACATGTACATAAGTATTCACAGCCTTTGCCGTGATGCTCAAAATTGAGCTCAGGTGCATCATGTTTCCCCTGATCATCTTGAGATGTTTCTTCAGCTTCATTGGAGTCCACCTGTGGTAAATTCAGTTGACTGGACATGATTTGGAAAGGCACACACCTGTCTATAGAAGGTCCCACAGTTGACAGTTCATGTCAGAGCACAAACCAAGCATGAAGTCAAAGGAATTGTCTGTAGACCTCCGAGACAGGATTGTCTCGAGGCACAAATCTGGGGAAGGTTACAGAAAAATTTCTGCTGCTTTGAAGGTCCCAATGAGCACAGTGGCCTCCATCATCCATAAGTGGAAGAAGTTTGAAACCACCAGGACTCTTCTTAGAGCTGGCCAGCCATCTAAACTGAGCGATCGGGGGAGAAGGGCCTTAGTCAGGGAGGTGACCAAGAACCCGATGGTCACTCTGTCAGAGCTCCAGAGGTCCTCTGTGGAGAGAGGAGAACGTTCCAGAAGGACAACCATCTCTGCAGCAATCCACCAATCAGGCCTGTATGGTAGAGTGGCCAGACGGAAGCCACTCCTTAGTAAAAGGCACATGGCAGCCCTCCTGGAGTTTACCAAAAGGCACCTGAAGGACTCTCAGACCATGAGAAAGAAAATTCTTTGGTCTGATGAGACAAAGGCCCAGCCAGAGCCCAGACTTGAATCCGATTGAACATCTCTGGAGAGATCTTAAAATGGCTGTGCACCGACGCTTCCCATCCAACCTGATGGAGCTTGAGAGGTGCTGCAAAGAGGAATGGGTGAAACTGGCCAAGGATAGGTGTGCCAAGCTTGTGGCATCATATTCAACAAGACTTGAGGCTGTAATTGCTGCCAAAGGTGCATCGACAAAGTATTGAGCAAAGGCTGTGAATACTTATGGACATGGGATTTCTCAGTTTTTTTATTTTTTAATAAATTTGCAAAAACCTCAAGTAAACTTTTATCACGTTGTCATTATGGGGTGTTGTGTGTAGAATTCTGAGGAAAAAAATGAATTTAATCCATTTTGGAATAAGGCTGTAACATAACAAAATGTGGAAAAAGTGATGCACTATAAATACTTTCCGGATGCACTGTATTTTGACTCTTTCGCTTTTTTCCAAGGCTGGCATGGTGGTGCAGTGGTAGCGCTGCTGCTTCACAGTTAGGAGACCTGGGTTCGCTTCCCGGGTCCTCCCTGTGTGGAGTTTGCATGTTCTCCCCGTGTCTGCGTGGGTTTCCTCCAGGTGCTCCGGTTTCATCCCACAGTCCAAAGACATGCAGGTTAGGTGCATTAGTGATCCTAAATTGTCCCTAGTGTGACCTGCTGTGGGCTGGCACCCTGCCCGGGGTTTGTTTCCAGCCTTGCGCCCTGTGTTGGCTAGGATTGGCTCCAGCAGACCCCTGTGTTAGGATATAGCGGGTTGGATAATGACTGACTGACTTTTTTCCCATTTTGTTATGTTGTAACCTTTTTGCCAAAATTCTTGATATTCATTTTTTCAATACTCCACACCCCCCAAAAAGACAAAGCAAAAACAGAATTTTAGAAATGTATTAAATTTATCAAAAATAAATATTAAAACACTAAAACACCATATTAACAGAAGCATTCAGACCCTTTATTCAGTATTCAGTTGAAGCACCTTTGACATCAGTTCCAGCTTGGAATCTTGGGTTTGACGCGTCAAGTTTCACACACCTGAATTTGGGGATTTTCTGCTTTTTTTTCTCAGCAGAACCTCTCAAGCTCTGTCAGGTGAGATGCAGAGATTTTCAGGGCTCTCCAAAGATCTTTGACTGGATTCCAGCATTGGCTCTGTTTGGTCATCCCAAGGACATCCCCGGAGTTGTCTCTGAGGCAACCCTGCATTTTCTTAGCTTTGTGCATTGTCCTGTTGGAAGGTGAACCTTTGGCCCAGTCTGCCGTCCAGAGTATTCCAGAGCAGGTTTTGATATCTCTGTACTTTTTTCCATTCAGCTTTCCCTCAATACTGACTTGTCTCCCAGTTTCTGCCACTGAAAAGCAAACTGACAGCATGATGAGGCCAACACTATGCTTCTATCTGAAATGATGCTAATCCTGATTTTATCACACCAGAGAATCTTGTTTCTCACAGTTTTTGAGGCCCTATCTATCTATCTATCTATCTATCTATCTATCTATCTATCTATCTATCTATCTATCTATCTATCTATCTATCTATCTATCTATCTATCTATCTATCTATCTATCTATCTATCTATCTATTATATAATGCCTTTCACATCTGTCTATTATATAGTGCCTTTTCTATATATCCATCTATTATATAGTGCCTTTTACAATCTATCTATCTATGTATTATATAGTGCATTTCACATCTATTTATTTTTAATATATAGTGCATTTCCTATCCATCAATGTATTATATAGTGCCCTTCACATATATCTATCTATCATATAGTGCCTTTCACATCTCTATATATATGATATAGTGCCTTTCCTATCCAACTATTATATAGTGCTTTTCATATCTATCTGTCTATTATATAGTGCCTTTCATATCTATCTGTCTATTATATAGTGCCTTTCCTATATATATATCTATTATATAGTGCCTTTTACAATTTATCTATCTATCTATCTATGTATTATATAGTGCATTTCACATTTATTTATTTTTAATATATAGTGCATTTCCTATCCATCAATGTATTATATAGTGAACTTCACATATATCTATCTATCATATAGTGCTTTTCACATCTATGTATTATATAGTGCTTTTTGCATCTCTCTATCTATCGATTATATAGTGCCTTTCACATCTGTCTATTATATAGTGCGTTTTACATCTATCTATTATTTATTGTATTTCACATCTATTTATTTTTAATATATAGTGCATTTCTTATCCATCAATGAATTATTATATAGTGCCCTTCACATATATCTATCTATCATATAGTGCTTTTCACATCCATGTATTATATAGTGCCTTTCATGTCTATTTATCTATTATGTAGTGCCCTTCACATATATCTATCATATAGTGCTTTTCACATATATCTATTATATAGTGCCTTTCCTATCCAACCATCTATTATATAGTGCCTTTCACATCTATCTGTCTATTATATAGTGCCTTTCCTATCTAGCCATCTATTTTATAGTGCCTTTTACATCTATCTATATATCTATTATTTATTGTATTTCACCTCTATTTATTTTTAATATATAGAGCATTTTATATCCATCAATGTATTATATAGTGCTCTTCACATCTATCAATCATATAATATCTATCTATCTATCTATCTATCTATCTATCTATCTATCTATCTATCTATCTATCTATCTATCTATCTATCTATCTATCTATCTATCTTTCTCTCTCTCTATCGTTGGCCTATTTTGCACACTCCAAGCATCTCTCTATACGTCTTTAACTGAGGAGAGGCTTTCGTCTCACCACTCTGTCATAAAGCCCAGATTGGCGGAGTGTTTCAGTGATGGTTGTCCTTTTGTCCTTCTCCACACGGGGTTCCTTGGAGCTCAGCCAGAGTGACCTTTGGGTTTTTGGCCCTTCTCCCACAATTACTTATTTTTGGCAGAGTGACAAGCTCTATGAAGATTCATGGTTGTTCCAGACTTCCTCAATTTAAAGAATTGCGCTCCACTGCACTCTTGGGAGCCTTCATCGCTGCATGAATATTCTTGTAGCCGTCCCCATATCTCTGCCTTGACAGAATCCTGAGCCTGAGTCTTGCAGGCTAGTCGGTTGACCTCATGGATTGGTTTTTGTCATCTGTGGTATCTTCTAAAGTTGTTGCGTTGTCATGTCCAATCCATCCAAAAAAAGATGCAGAAACATCTCAGTGACGATCAATAAAATGGACTACACCTGAGCCACACTTCAGGCATCATAACAAAGGGTCTGAATACTTCTGTCTATGTCTTATTTCATCTTTTTGTTTTTATTTTCATAAATTTGCAAAAATGTGGAGTGTCCTGTTTTCGCTTTTGCCATTCTGGGCTATTGCGTGTTGATTCATTTGAGGAAGAAATGAATTTAAGTGATGTTAGCACATGGCTGCAACATAACAATATATAAAAAGAAAATGGAAAGTGTCTGCAGACTTTCTGAATCCACGGTATTTAAATGGTCATGTGACCATGGGGTGGCCTGTCCACTCATATTGTAGAGCAACACTTGCTGTCCTCTAATGATCTTGGTGACTTCTATTAAATTATTTGATGTCCCTAATCAATATTATTTTAGAATAAGAGAAATAACTATTACCGCATTTATATTCCTTCTCCATTTTTTATTTACCTATATATATTTCTTCCTTTCTTTTGTTTATTGTTGCCTTATTAAAAAGCCCTTAAGCAATTCTCCTTTGGCTAAGCTCTCCTTCTCAGGGGTGGGGTTTGATTTGTCTTCATTTTTTTTTTGTTTTAAATTGATCTATTTGTATGGAATGATTACAATAAAATTAATAAATAAAATTTAAAAAAAAAAAAATTATTTGATGTCTCCAACTTGTCCCAGAGTTCTCCCTTTGGCCTGAAATCCAGGTCCCCACTAAGTAATCCTCTGCAGAATATATTCAAATAAGAGCCAACAAATTTCCATTTTGTTTTAGAAATTGTCTGCAGCCACATCTACAATTATGTAAGCATGCTTCAGAAGAATAGTTCGGCAAAGTGTGAGGCAGCCAGTTAAGTGTGTTACAGAATATAAATAACTGATGACAAGAATCTGCATTGCCCGAAGGGACCCTGTGTACTCCACTGAGCAATTGTACCGCTATGACGTCGGAGCTTTTCCGCACTTTGGTGAACAGATCTGAGGGATGGGGCCAAACAAAAGATGATTCATAGGCCACTGTTGATGATTCTCAGGAAACTTAAAGGAACATTTCTCAGATCTGGAACCCCAGTAAGCCACCAAGGTCTAATTAGTAAGCTAATTAGGCCTTGATAGCTTAAACGGTAGCCGTTTTGTCTTTATTACACTTTTTAGGTCACTAGTGAAGGTTGGGTGGAATGGAATGAGAGCAGGGGCCATGGAGATTACAAAGGTCACAAAAATTCAATAACCATCCTATAATATCCTTTCTTGTTTTGTGTAGTGCTACCTTTGAAAGTCAATATTTAAAATCAACATCAGTTAAACTCATTATTGATCAAGAGGCATCTCAAGGCCACTTTTCCTTATCTCATTATACATTCAATGATGGAGTCGCGTATTTCGCTAACGATTTCAAGCTATAGCCTCAATCGCCGACATTACCTCACATTTGAAGAAGGTGTTGTCTGTGGTGGAAAATTTAAACCACCGGGTCATGTCTGTCACTAGACGAGTGTGCTGAGCTGACAAAAATGATCAAAAGTGAACTCGTAGTATTAAACCACATTGGCTGTAATTTTATTGAGCGTCGCACAAATAAAAGTACACCAGGTGTTTAAATAGCATTGTCATGCATGGCTGGGATACCTCTGCCATGCACAGTGCTGGATTAACCATATAAGCAAAGTAAGCACATGCTTAGGGCATCAAGGGTAAAAGGGGCACCACAAAAATTTTTCATGGCTGAATTTATCACATAAATTATTAAATTAATTAAATTTACAGCCATTTTCAAAATTTAATGAAAAATGAATAATGCCTCCCTGTACCTCCCTATGCCGTCACTATTCGTAGATGGCGCCTTACACAGCGCGTTCTGCATACTGGTGCCATCTACGATGGGGAATTCCCGTTTCATGGTGATTTCCTTAAACACCATGTTATGTCAAAATATTGTGAAAATAATACGATTCAAAACAATATGTTTTTATATTTTTAAATAATAGTTGATTAAAAATTATTATCACGTAATTGTTGTGTTTCGTAAATTATCTGTTATTTAACTTAAAATAAATTTCTATTGCGTAGAAAGCGTTATTTTCTGTTTTAAGCAAAAACAGAAAATCGTCCCAGTTTGAGGAAAAAATATTCCGGCAAGTCTATTTAATTCTATTCTTGGATATTTTTAAATTCATTTATATTATGTAAAAGTGAAAATTGTACAGCTGATTACTACACTGCAAAAAATGAAATCTTAACAAGCCAGACAATCTTGAAAAGAAATAATAGATCTTGTTTTTTTTTTATTTTAAGAATAACTGACTTGAGTAGATTTGTATGTGTAAGATATATAATCTCATTTTTAGAAAATTTAATAAGTTAAACTTTCTCACTATATTGGCAGATAATTTTGCTTGATTCTAATACCTTTTTCTTGTTTTTTACTTATTTTTTCTCATTTTTTCACACTGATTTTTTGCAGTGTATTGGATAAAATTGTTTATAGCTTTTTTACTAATAAAGATTCATTAACAAAATTTTCACAAAATATTCTTCAAATCTTGTACTAAGAATATGTGTAAATAGAATTGCTAAATTGATACAAAAGCCATAAATAAATTAAATAATCAAAATGGTAAATCTACAGTTTTCATGTCAAAATGAAAACCGTACATTTGAAAAAAAACCTTTAAAACGTTAAAATTTGTAAAATTTCAGATGCCATTTTCTCTTCAACAGTAATTTCTCAGCTGAACTTCAGCAGTTTCATTTATATGTGCGCCATAAGTTCAGTGCAACAGAAAATGTAAAAACAAGATTCAGTCATGCAGAACTTTATAAAATAATTTTAGAAGACAATATTGAGTGTGCTTTTCCAAATGCAGACCTTGCCTTTCGTATATTTTTAACATTAATGGCCACAAACTGCTCAGCTGAGCGCTCATTTTCTTTTATATTAAAAATCCCCTCAGAACAACTATGCATCAAGGCAGGCTGCAGGTCTTATCTCTATAGCAGAGGTGTTATGTAAGATTGATTATGAAGATCTAATCAAAGAGTCTGCAAGGAAAAAAAGTAAGAGAAAATTATTAAGATAAAAATAAAATGAAGCATACAAAAATAAATATTATTTTCCTTCTTGCTATAAGTATGTTTTGTTTAATTTCGAATTTTCGATAATAAAATCAAATTTTATTTTCTAGTTTGTTATTGTTTTAATATTTTGAATTACTAGTATAAGGGGGCACCAAAATTACTTAGTGCTTTGGTCATCTAAGGGTCTTAATCCGGCTCTGGCCATGGAAGTGCCTGCAGAGCGAGTGTGGACAGAGCATTGGCACTCCCGGAACGCTGGATGGCAGCAGGGCTTCATGGGAGATGGAGTTGGATGCAGCTCTGTTGGGATCCGGGGGGCGCCGCCAGGGTGCGCTGCAGCTGTTCCTGACCTTGTGTGGGCGGCTCTTCCGCCACACCCGGAAGTGCTGCTGGGTGCCTTATATAAGGGGTCAACGGACAGTAATTGGTGAGCCACAGTTAGGAGGAGTAAGACAAAGCTTGCAAGGAGTGGAGGAGAAAAGAGAAGGAGAAGAAGAAGAAGAAAAAGAAAAGAAAGTATTGTGATGTTGTGTTTAGTGTGACTGTGTGTGCCTGTGGAAAACGGGGAAGGCGTTGCCCACAGGTGTGTCATTATCAGTGTGCCTCCTGCGTCTGTCTGTGTCGGGTTGAGGGGCTGCCACGTCCTCTACATTTGCCACAGCATATAGTTGTTATTTATTGACCTTCCCCAACCACAATACTGCAGTTTAATAGGACGTAAAAAGCTGGATGAAGTGGGAGGAGCAATTGGCATACGATTGTGATGGGATTGGTTGAAATAAAAGGATTTGTTTTGAATTATTGATTCGATCTTTCTGAGCAGGCGAGAGGGATGTTGCTGCTGTGTGGTGCAGTTGACCCAGACGGAGTAAGGGGGAACAGTGCGGGCCGCAAGAATAGACGTGAGTGTGCATAAATTTAAAAAGGCATACTAGAGGGAAAAGGGTAATTAGTTTAATTACAGAGTGCGACTGGCATGTGAGAAATTAGGGTGCTGGGAAATTGAACATCACAGTGTGTCATAAAAGTGCCAGGCGGAATAAAACACAAAAAATGAAAGGAAGGTGAAGGCAGTCAGACTGTGGGTTCCTGTTGGGAAAGGGCAGTGGTGAATAGAGAAAACTGATTGAGCTGCATGGTGGCATGACTGGTAGCTGAGGAGATTCAGGGACAATCGAGAGGGGTTACTTCGACTTTAGGGAGCAATAAGAGGAGGTATTTGTATTCTGTGATGGTGAACAGAGTGAAAGGAGCACAACAGCCATACTACATGCACTTCAGAAGAGGTCATCCACCTAAAGCTAAGCATGTTCAGGACTGGCCAGTACTTGGATAGGAAGCCATCTTGGAATAGCTTGGTTTGCAGTAGGTGGCGATTACCTTGTGCTCTGAATGTGGATCTGAATGTTCCAGTGCAGTGACAGGGACACTGTGCTGTATAAATGGCGCAGTCCTTCAGATAAATGGCACTGTCCGTCAGTTCTAAAAGATCCCTGGGTATCCTTTGTAAAAGAGTAGAGTATATCACAAAGTCCTAGTTAAATTGCCAACCTCAGCCTAGTCATTCTGGCCCCCTAATTCCTCCCCTGTTCCTAATAAGCTGCCTATCATACCACTTCACTACCTAATAACTCAAGTGTGTGGTGAGCATACTGGCACAAAAATGGCTGCCATCGCATCATCCAGGTGGATGCTACACATTAGTGGTGTTTGAAGTGGCTCTGCACTCACGATGTGAAGTGCTTCAGGTCGTGAGAAAAGCGCTATATAAAATGTAAAGAATTATTTTTTATTATTAACTCTTTGAGGGCTGAATATCTTTTTCCAAAAAACACAGTACAGTGATCCCTCTTCGATCACGAGGGTTGCGTTCCAGAACCCCCCGCGAAAAGGTGAAAATCTGCAAGGTACAAAGCCATATGTTCATATGGTTATTTTTATATATTTTAAGCCCTTATAAACTCTCCCACACTATTCTAAACATTTCATACACAATTATACAGCATAAACGCTTCGTATTCCCTTAGATATTAGGTAAGTTTCGTTGAAATTATGTATGTAAACACACTGTTTATATACAGTAAAACCTAAATATTATTTTAAAGATATCGAGCGTCTCCGATATCACATATGTTACAGCCGTTATGACAGACAGGCCACCAGCAATAAATACGTACAATACAAGAAAAATTGTATAAAGTGAAATGTGTGTACAGTGACACTAAACTATGTACATGTACTAAGTACTGTACGTAGATAATTAATTATGGTTACTCACCAACAATGACACGACGACTTGTCCGATAATGATGAGTTTAATTTTACTGCACAACAAAGGAGAGCGTTACAGCTCTTCTAAAGGAGCCTCTTGTTGTTCTTCTTCCAGCACTCTTCAATCCAAATCCCTAAAGCAGATTCCATCCGGACTACCACCTTATTACATCCACTTACAATTCATTTTGCACCCTGGTTAAAGGACACTGCTTGCCGTAGATCTTATATTCTTTTCCTCCTTTTTAAATAAAAAGAATCGTGGACTCATTGATGCCGTAATGGCATCCTACAGTGGTGCAGCTGTTCCCTTCCTTCAACATATCCAAAACTTTTACCTTTTCGGCAATCGTTAGCATCTTCCATTGGTGCTTGGGCACGACCCCTGAAGCGGTAGCAGGAGCACGTTGATGCTGAATGAGCAAGACGAGACTTTCTGGCTAACGCAGCAGAATCAAATTCTGTGCTCCGTCGCTGAGCCAACTGCGTGCTCTGATTGGGTAGCTTCTCAGCCATCCGCCAATAGTGTCCCTTGACTGAAATCAACTGGGCAAACCAACTGAGGAAGCATGTACCAGAAGTAAAAAGACCCATTGTCCGCAGAAACCCGCGAAGCAGCGAAAAATCCACGTTATATATTTAGATATGCTTACATATAAAATCCGCGATAGAGTGAAACCACGAAAGTCAAAGCGCGATATAGCGAGGGATTACTGTATTTTTGAAAAGCACACAAAGCAACGGTTTCACGCAAAAATCAACATGCTGTGGCCGCCAGTTTTCCAGAAATGTGCGGCAGGCTGGCTGCCAGGCTATGTTCATGTGACAGGGGCGGCAGTGGTGGTCACAGTCACAGTTTGTACATCTTGTCATCATAAGTGGTGGTCCTTCCAGGTGAACGTTGCTACAATCAGCTGGGGACCGATCAGCTGATGCTGGAACCTCACATTCAATTTCAATCACTTGGAATCCGACAAGTCAGAGTCCGATTCAGAGAGAATATTCAAAATGTTGCGCATGGAGTATTTTGCTTTATGCATCTGCTTTGATCTCTCAGCAGATGTCATTGTTTGCTTCTCACTACTAACCGAGTGCATGGAATCTCAGTCAAACCAACAAGGCTAACTTTCCTTCTAGCAAAGTGAACCCAACTAAAACACAATGGCGAGTTTTGACACCATTTATAGTTGATGACCACCATCAACCCCTCCTCTTAACTAAATTCAACATCCGTCCTAAAAGAGTTTAAGTCACCCCAGCTTTGATGTCACTACACTGATTACCAGTGTCATTCAGAATTAACTTTAAAGTACCGTTGATGGTTTTCAAAGCCTTCAATAATCTGCTCCATCTTATATTTTAGAATGTCTTACACCTTACACTCCAAATCGTAACCTTAGATCTTCAAATGAGGGTCTGCTTAGAATTCCAAGAGTTAAACTTAAAAGAAGTGGTGAGGCGGCCTTCTGCTGTTATGCACCTCAAATCTGGAATAGATGACTGATAGAAATTCGCCAGAGTAATACGGTGGAGAAACTGCTAAAAACTCATTATGCTAACATGGCTTTTTCACAGCTTCATTTTAGTGTAACCCTGATATTCTGTACATGCATTGAATTTTCATTTTTTTCGTGGCTCCACAATCCATACTAACCTCTACTTTCCCTGCTGTTCTTTATCCGTTTTTCTGTGATGACGTTCTGTGCCACCACCACCTGATCAAAGCACCGTGATGTCCTTACATTGATGGATTAAAGGCCAGAGGTCCACATGACCATCATCATCAAATTCTTCCACGTGAAGCCTGAAAGCCATGAGGACTGATTGAGATCATTGATGTTAGGTAGAATGCCCAGTGGGGACTGGCTGGGTGGTCAAGTCTCCTCAGAACCCCTGCAGATTTTGATTTTTTTTTTCTTCAGCTGTCTTCCTTGGCCATTGGACCTTACTCTTATTCTATGTTAATTAGTATTGCCTAATCTTATTTTTTATACTTTTATTTTTTCTTTCTTCATCCTGTAAAGCACTTTGAGCTACATCATTTGTATGAAAACAGAAATAAAAATTGTTGTTGTTTTCATGCGAGGTATGACACTGGATTCTCATAAATCCTGCTGCACCACCTGGGTTACCCCATTTAATTAACGGAAAAGATTTAAACAGACTGCGGTGGGCTGGCAGGGCTCTGATTTCATCCCACAGTCCAAAGACATGCAGGTTAGGTGCATTGGCGATCCTAAATTGTCCCTAGTGTGTGCTTGGCATGTGGGTGTGTGACCTGTGGTAGGCTGGCACCCTGCCCAGGATTTGTTCCTGCCTTGCGCCCTGTGTTGGCTGGGATTGGCTCCAGGAGACCCCCGTGACCCTGTAGTTAGGATATAGCAGGTTGGATAATGGATGGATTTAAACAGAAACAGCACACTATGGAGCATACAAAGCAAAGTGTTGTTGATGCGATTAAGTCTGGTTCAGAGCTCCGTCTCTCTTGAGCATCGGTCCAGAATAAGATGCCACCTTCTGTGAGTGCCGCGAATATATATAATCCTCCGACCAGAAGGGGCAGAGTCAGCTGCCCTCACCGGGTGACTTTTCCTGGCTCTGACCAACAGAAAGAGATAATACTGTTAACAACTGTGGCCTATCTCATCCCGGGGTGGGATTGCTTATCCTAGATAAGTCAGAAGGGTTGCACATGCGTGACATGAGTTGAATGAATGAATTATTTTAACTTCTTTTTTTTATATTGCCCTGCTCTTTTTTGCATTTACATTTATTTGCTTAGCAGATGCTTTTATCCAACGTGACTTACAAAAGAGGGTCAACATAATTGAGTAACATCAGTCTGTCTGGTGGCTGCTTGGGAAAAAGTTTTACACAACAAAGGGAATATTGATTGCAATTTACAACCTAATTTAAAATGATTTATTTAATGACATGAGCACATATATTTATTCATGCAATTTATCATGCACTTTTAAGGCTTCTTTGCTCAATAAACACACTAACGTGTCTAACGTGACACCTGACAGATCCTGAGCAGTTTTGCACAGAAGAAGAATGGAAAAATGATAAGAGAGAGAGATCTGAGCACACAGACTCAATGCTGTCATGTCTTACTACTAGCTTGAAGGGGGTAAATACTGTCGTCAACAATTTTGTGTGTTATAATTATAATTAACTAGCTGTCCCCTGCGGTTCATCGTACGTAGTAAAAATCTATAAACAAAGAGGTATTGCTAACTAAGTGGAGGCAAGGTAGGCTCCAAAACGTGGCCAGAGGTAGAGCGACTCGAACGGAGGCTGGTGCATGACAGAGCAGGGACCAGCCTGGCTCCCCACTCCTGACGTCACACTTCCCCCTCCCCTCAGCCCACAGCCTCTGTCTCGGATTAGCGTGAAGATAGATAGATAGATAGATAGATAGATAGATAGATAGATAGATAGATAGATAGATAGATAGATAGATAGATAGATAGATAGATAGATAGATAGATAGATAGATAGATAGATAGATAGATAGATAGATAGATAGATAGATAGATAGATAGATAGATAGATAGATACTTTATTAATCCCAAGGGGAATGTATCGCTCTTGCAAGAAAACTATGATACTTAGCGCGATAAGAGAAGTCACTAAATCAACCAGAATGTTCAAGCAAATTATATAAAAAAAAAAAGTTCTATATCCGTTAAGTAGTTCTCTTGTGAAAAGCGGACAGACAGACAGACAGACAGAGGATTTTATATACTGTATATATACTAGCCACCCCCCTTGCCTTCGCCCGCATAGTAGTGTAACAGGGCAAACTTTAAAAATCAATAAACAAACAGGTATTGCTAGCTAAGCGTGAGAAAGGATAGCCCTATCTGACCCCCCACGCTTCTCCCTGCCCTCGGCCCGCAGCCTCTGTCTTGGAGCGATCGACTGCATGCACATTGCTACAAAGGCGCCTTCAGAGAATGAATTTGCTTATGTAAATAGCAATCATTTTCACACTATTAATTTGAAAATGATCTCTTATGCAAAAATTCTTCTCATTAATGTTGTGGCTATGTGACCAATAACTGCAGCAATAATCACTTGCATGCTGAAAAGCTGCAAGTCCCGGAATTCCACTGCCTCCTCCAGTGCTGTTGATGTTCAGACAGTGGGCTGCGACTCATCTTTTCACGTCAACTTTGATATCTGAACACTTCTTTTTTTTCTTTCTGAACTTGAATTTTTGAGTGCCTCCACCACTCTGTGACACTCCATCAATTTCCTTTTGTTGCTTATACCACTGCTTAAGCCACCAGAAAGTACTTTTTTTCCTTGTCTACACTCCATTTCGTATTTGCTGAAATTTCTACTCACCCTTTGCCACTGTCTATTAACAAAACACTAAACAAAAGGAACTATTTATATTAATTTGCATATTCAAATATGTAAAACTTTGGGAGGATTCGGGGTGGGGCTAAAGGCTCAGGTATGTGTGTTAAAATTCAAATTGATTGGAATTTATAAAGGGAAAGAGTGCAGAACTTTGCTTACACACAGTTTTATGCATCTGAATTTTTTTGTGAGTACACACATTTCTAGTTTTGTCCGTACGCCATGTTTAGTGTGAATTCTACGCACGGCATTATACATGAGACCCAGGCCTGATGGTGACCGGAATTTCAGCAGTCTAGCTAGGTCATCTGGAGCAAACAGTCCTCTGCTGTTGTCAGCAGGCCACCCAGTCTCTAGGCTGACATTATAGCTTCTCTGTAGCTTTAACAAAAGCAATGGCCTGCTTAGCTGGAGTGGATTCTACTAAAAATGGTATCTGCCATCACACTTAGCTCATGGGCATGATGTCAGTGACAGCTACCCTTGGGCAGCAGCTTAGGATGTGCATTAGGGACCATCTCTTCTGACACAATAACAGACCCCAGCAGAAGAAAAAAATGTATGGAACACACTTTTCATATCTACACATTAAAAATGAAAATTTAAGACTTGTGTAGGATCCAAAAGGATATTCCTTTCTTAAAACGCTTTAGCTCACCCACAGCAGTTGCAAGTGAATCCATAAATAACAAGGTTGTTTTGCACTAAAATCATTTTCGGAAGGTTGTTTGAATTGAAATGCAGCAATTTCTTTTGTACTACAAAAATATTCTCTTACATACAGCTTTGGATGTCTTCTCGGAGGCAGGATTGAATGCCATATTCAAATGAGCAGATAAAAATCAGTCTTGCACGCAGCAAGTTACAGCTGGAAGTAAAAAATTACACTGAAAGCAACCAATCAATGCATTTGAAATCGAAAAATAATCAGATATCGACTGGCATACCGTATTAAAAAATACCGGTGTCTGTATGCGGTAATGATTGTGTTTTCGTTGTTCCTTTATAAAAGTGACAATGACAATAAAGATCTATCTATCTATCTATCTATCTATCTATCTATCTATCTATCTATCTATCTATCTATCTATCTATCTATCTATCTATCTATCTATCTATCTATCTATCTATCTATCTATCTATCTATCTATCTATCTATCATATAGTGCCTTTCCTATCTATCTATCTATCTACCTAATTTTTATCTCATTTTCGAGAAGCATTCCTGCATTTACAATTATGCCTATTGTGTCATTTAGGGTTACTGAATTCATTCCCCTTGTCATTTTCTTGAATTGCTTGTGTTTTTATGTAGTTTAAAATGAATGCATCATTTTAAGATGCCAAACTAAAGGTTAAATGAATCAAAAACACAGGTATAAACCATGCATATTATGACACCCTGGGTGATTCTTCAGAGAGGAAAAAGTAGTAGAATTGGATGGATAAATGGAAGAACACACAGATTTGGAGACTTGATGAAGAACTAAATGATCATTTTACTCCTATAGCAGCTATATTTTATCGTATATATAGCACTCCACTTTCTAATACAGTATACCATCTGCTATACGAGCATGATAACGTTAGAATGCAGGAGGAAAGAATGGGTGGAGAATGGGGTTTAATTGATCTTATACTCCTTTAAACCTTACATTTTTAGGTATGTTGGCATATAATGCACAAAGCACCTACTGCAATAGCCATATCTGTCACTCAGTCTGCCTGTCTGTCTGTATGAAACCACTTGGTTTGCTGTGAACAGATTTTGCTGAAATGGTTTATTCTTCATGGAAATTTGGGAAGACAGTTTAATATTCCTCGAAATATCTTAAACAAATCACACGGTGCACAGATTTGAAATATCAAAATTTTCCATTGAAAAGCATTGCTGAATCTGTGAACTCCTCAATCTTAAAACAAAGGAAGTTTCTGTGCGACTGAAATAACAAATCAGTTTACCGTTTCAATTTTACCTTGACGGCGATTACATCAACGTGCATATTTTATATATTTTCCACTTTTTCACCTTTAATTGGCACTACTCACAGCAAACAGATCCCCCACACAAGCTAAGAAAACACCAGCAGACTGCATACACGGGTAGAAAGCTGCTTTCTATCATTTGGCTGCTTGAATAGTTAATACAACGACAACTCCAGCGACACAAACTGTTTCAGCTTTATGAAGGCTTGAGTGCAAGCAAAAGAGAACAAGCGCATCAGCACCTCAGTTCTCCCGATGCTTTAAGTCATAACAGGTAAGTTAAGTGATCTTCCAAACCATAAATGTAAGCAAACAAGGTTAGTAAGGTATGAATAAAGTATCCTGTAACATTATCCACAAGAGTTAAATTTTCGCAGTATTAACTTCACAGCACCATTATCTGCAGATTACAATGATTTATTATTTCACTGTCACTGTAATTTACTAGGGTAGCCAGATAGTGTGGTGAGTTCCACATAAAAAATTGATGAATATCAAAACGCCCCACTTTCAACAGACTGCCCATCTAATAAAACATGGCTCAGATGAAACAAACAACCTCACAATATATTATATTGAATGGCATATACGAAACTCCAAGGGGGACCTTGCCGAGGGACCCTCCTTACCGCTACCACACCGTAACTTTTTTGATGAAATATACATATGATAGCATGGTCATGGTTGATTAAGAACTTGCGTTAAATTTGAAGAGCATCACGATGGTGACCAAGAAGCAGTACTGCCATTAATTTATTTCCACATCAAGCACTGTGTGGAATTCTATGTGCTCATTTCTGAAAGGGTGTTTCTCTCACACCCTTATCCCTCTCTGATGATCATGAGATAAAGCAGCCATTAAACAAGTGAAGGTTTTTATGTGTGGGCATACATGCTACAAGTGTCTCGGTTTGGTCACCCTATAATTTACCATCAGAGTACCATATTCGCCTGGTACCCATAATGGTCACTCGCTGTAATAAAGTTTGCCTTTCACTTTTGTTACTTTCTACCATTTGTCACAACTGAATAACTTTGCAAGTTCCATTTCATGAAACTTACAAAGGCTAGACATGACCAAGAAAAGAAGGAAGTTTTTTTTTAGGTTCTATTATTTGACAACTGTAAATTGTGTGTGTGTGTGTGTGTGTGATTGAGAATGGTCCCTGTGGTGAACTAACCTGTCCAGGACTGCTTTCAATGTTTTGCCCAATCCATGTCAGATAGCCATTGCCCCCCTAAACCTTGAAAAGGATTGTGAAGATTCCAGAACCTGTAGCATTGCCATTTAAAATTGCCTACAACTCCTAGCGGCCCAGGCACTATTACATGATTGGGCAGATTCAGAGGGCACAGGGGTGGCTTGGAAGAAGGTTAATTAAGCGGGCTCTTTAAAAAGGAACCAAAAAGATACAGAGAGGTTGGCGATCAACACTCTGTTTTTGCGTCCATGCATCACACGCACTTTTGCATTATAGCTTTAACTACCGTAGATTACAGTAATTTCTGGATGTCCTGTGCCCGCCTGTCTGTGTGGTGTTGTCTTAGTTGGATACATCTTCGTCTGGGGAGCGCTCTCAATCACATTAAATCTTCAAGATGCAATGGGAACCTGGTAGGACAAAACTTCATGTTTCCTTCAGAGGGCTGGTCTCAGGGATTTTTCATTCCACACTCCATTGTGGTGCTGAGGTGTCACCCATTGCATTGCTGCACTTGAGTCCCAATCGGGGTGGTTTGTCATGTGGTGGGTGTGACAATCAGCGCATGCTCCCAACTTCCATTCTCCCAGTATGTGGACTGTAACACCCGGGGAAATAAGACTATTGATTTACTGTATGCAAACGTTAAAGACGCATACAGCGCCACCCCGCTGCCTGCGCTTGGGAAAGGAATCATAACCTGGTTCAGCTTCAGCCTCACTATAAACCAAAAGTTAGAGTCCTACCTGTAACCACACGATCATTCAGGAAGTGGACCCCGGAGGATGAGAATACTCTGAGAGAACTTTTTGGAACTACAGACTGGGATATCCTGCAGGGATCTCATAATGAGAACATTGAGGAAGTTGTTGACTGCACTACTGACTACATCAACTTCTGTATGGACATTGTAGTTCCTGTAAGAACAGTACGCTGCTATGCTAACAACAAGCCATGGATTACAAGTAACATCAAGGGCCTTTTGAATCAGAAGAAAAGGGCTTTTAAAGACGGTGATCAGCATGAGCTCAAGCGCGTGCAGAAGGAACTCCGAGTCCAACTCAGGGCGGCGAAGGAGCAGTACAGGAGAAAGCTGGAGCAGAAGTTGCAGAATAACAGCATGAAGGAAGTGTGGGATGGGATGAAGATCATCACTGGCTGCAGCTCGAAGCGGGGTACCACCATTGAGAGAGACGTGAAGAGAGCAAACCAAATGAACAACTTTTTTAACAGGTTTGACCACCCTAACCCACTCTCACTCTCACCTCGGAGTACTGCACCCTCCACACATCCTTCTGCTGATACCAGCATAGGAAAAACATCCCCACCCATAATAACAACAGCGCAAGTGAGCAGAGAGCTGAGGAGACTTCGTGCCAGCAAAGCAGCGGGTCCAGATGGAGTATCGCCACGACTGCTGAAGGTCTGTGCATCGGAGCTGGGGGGTCCTCTACAGCGCATCTTCAACCTGAGCCTGGAACAGGGGAGAGTCCCGAGGCTTTGGAAAACATCTTGTATCACCCCAGTCCCAAAGGTATCACGTCCTAGTGAGCTGAATGACTTTCGGCCTGTTGCTCTGACATCACACGTGATGAAGACCATGGAGAGGCTGCTGCTTCACCACCTTAGGCCACAGGTTCAACACGCCCTTGACCCTCTGCAGTTTGCATATCAGGAGAAGGTGGGAGCGGAAGATGCCATCATCTATATGCTACACCGATCCCTCTCTCACTTGGACAGAGGCAGTGGTGCTGTAAGAATTATGTTTCTAGACTTCTCTAGCGCCTTCAACACAATCCAACCTCTGCTCCTTAGGGACAAGCTGACAGAGATGGGATTAGATTCATACCTAGTGGCATGGATCGTGGACTATCTTAAAGACAGACCTCAGTATGTGCGTCTTGGGAACTGCACGTCTGACATTGTGGTCAGCAACACAGGAGCGCCACAAGGGACTGTACTTTCTCCGGTCCTGTTCAGCCTATATACATCGGACTTCCAATACAACTCGGAGTCCTGCCATGTGCAAAAGTTCGCTGATGACACTGCTATCGTGGGCTGTATCAGGAATGGGCAGGAGGAGGAGTATAGGGACCTAATCAATGACTTTGTTAAATGGTCCGACTCAAACCACCTACACCTGAACACCAGCAAAACCAAGGAGCTGGTGGTGGATTTTAGGAGGCCCAGACCCCTCATAGACCCAGTGATCATCAAAGGTGACTGTGTGCAGATGGTGCAGACCTATAAATATCTGGGAGTGCAGCTGGATGATAAATTAGACTGGACTGCCAATACTGATGCGCTGTGCAAGAAAGGACAAAGCCGGTTATACTTCCTTAGAAGGCTGGCTTCCTTCAACATCTGCAATAAAATGCTGCAGATGTTCTATCAAACAGTTGTGGCGAGCGCCCTCTTCTACGCAGTGGTGTGCTGGGGAGGCAGCATTAAGAGGAAAGACGCCTCACGCCTGGACAAACTGGTGAGGAAGGCAGGCTCTATTGTTGGCATGGAGCTGGACAGTTTAACATCTGTTGCAGAGCGAAGGGCGCTCAGAAGGCTCCTATCAATTATGGAGAATCCACTGCATCCACTTAATAGTATCATCTCCAGACAGAAGAGCAGCTTCAGCGACAGACTGCTGTCACTGTCCTGCTCCACAGACAGATTGAGGAGATCGTTCCTCCCCCAAACTATGCGACTCTTTAATTCCACCAGGGGGGTAAACGTTAATATTTAACATTATACATAGTTATTGTCTGTTTTTTTCACCTGTATTATTATCATTCTTTAATTTAATATTATTTATTGTATCAGTATGCTGCTGCTGAAGAATGTGAATTTCCCATTGGGATTAATAAAGTATCTATCTATCTATCTATCTATCTATCTATCTATCTATCTATCTATCTATCTATCTATCTATCTATCTATCTATCTATCTATCTATCTATCTATCTATCTATCTATCTATCTCTTCCTCCATCATCATCTGCTTCTACTGTACTGGACTGTGTTGGACTTTATTGCTTGTGTTTATTGTTTGCTGTGTAGCGTATGTAAAAAATTATCGCGGTCGGGGAATTGGGGAAGACTTTTGCATATGCGTTTTGGTGTATTATTGTTTTTTTCCTCTTCGTTATTTGTTTAATATATTTTTTATCAATTCATTTAGCTGCTTATTGGTGTCTCTGTGTGTGAGTGTGAGCATGCCGGGTCATGGCTGGCTAAACTCCTGGGATCCCTACAATTAAATAAATAAATCAATGCCTTCATAAGGTGTGAATCTTAGGGTCCTTGCGACCTCTAAAAACTGACCAACTGAACTCAGTCTATTCAAGGCTACAGTGCCAGCACCAGTTCCTCGAACCCACTTGAATGTTACTACATTATCTAATTTGTTATAATATGGCATGTTCAAAAAAGACTTTTTGAGATATTTCTGAGATCTATTTTATTCTCTTCATTTATCTGTCTATGTACACGTTCCTAAATAAATGACAAATTCCCTAAAAAGACAAGGTAAGTCAAGGTGCACAGATAAAAGTAGAGACATCTTTCATCATCATAAAGTGCTCCGTCTTTAGACAGGCACAAGGCACAGTCTTTATCTGAAACCGAAATTGCAAGCAACAAGGTAATGAAATAATAAATAACAAAATGAAGAAGTGTAAATGCATTGTCATTTTGTACCATTCCAATAATTAAAATAATATTTCTGGAAAATGTATACTATGTAATGTGGCAGATGGCCGGGGCTCTTGCTCTTCTGAGATACCCCTATAATGAAAGGAATGGGGGAGAGGGCATTTTCAGGGCAATACCTCCCCCGGAACATGAGAGGACAACACCCCTGGCTCACAGCAGTGCCATGGGTTTTGGAATTTAGAAGCTCAACCCTGCTGGGGCCCGTGGCCACCACCAGGGGGCACCTGGACAGTTTCTGAGCCCTTGGTTGCAGCACTTCTGCCACACCTGGAAGTGCTGCCGGAAGAAGATCTGGGAGCACCTGGAGCACTCATGGGCCACTTCACTCCATTAGAGGAGACAGAGTCTGGAGGAGGTAGATGAAGCTTGTTGGGAGAGGACTTAAGGAGGTAGATGAAGAGAAGAAGAAGAAGGGACTGTGTTTGCTTATTGGTGCTGTATTGACTGCGCTCCCCAGGTTCCCCACACAGAAAAGAAGAAAATAAAAGTGTGTGTGCTGAACTGTAATTGTATCTGGCTGTCTGGGTCGGGTAGGGTGGCTGGTACGCCCCCTGGTGGGCTATAATAATAAAACAAAAATCCAAATGGCTATGGCTGCTGGTTAGGTTTCAAGAAAGAAAGGCATAAGGCCTTACAAAAACAGACAGTGGATTAGAATATACTGTATAATAAACACACAGATCCATACGCTGTCAAAGATTCACAAAAGATGACATCCTCTCCAACCAAGGCGTCCACACTTGAAAAAAATAAATGAATAGTTAAATGAAATAATACCTAAACGGCTACATCTAAACAGGATTAGCAATCTCGGAAACATAATTATAGGATCAATAAACTGAGCTGTTGTGTGTCAGCCGCACATAAGCCTGAGTAAATTGTGAAGCTGCTGAGTAACTACCTGCCCTTGCACTCGGGAGAGCGGCCAGAATGCTGATCAAGGCTTCTCTGCAATATTCTCTCGGATTTTCCTTACGTGTTTTATCCAGAATGGATCTAATATTTTCCCAGATGTGATAACTGTGTAGAATGGAGACCATCCTGGGAAATTATTTTCAAAGTAATTTTGCTTAATTGCACTCTGGCTTGTTTAACAGTCAATAACCGCAATGTTGCGATGATTATCGGGTAATTGAAAGCAGGCTTTTTCACTTCTAATTAACATGAAAAAGTGAGTTTTATTTATTTGTATTTTAATAAGATAATTGGTTGTGGTTTTCAAGGAATCTCTAGTGAAAATTTACATATTTTTATAACTGACAATGCTGAAATGTGCAGTGTTATAAATCCTTAGCAATGGAAAGTAATGCTGCTTCACTTCTCCATAGTCCTGGGTTCAAGTCCCAGTTCAGAAATTGCCTGTACGAGATTAACACTTTCTCCTTATGGCAGAATATTAGAAAACATTTTTGAAGAGAAAACGCTATACATCTAAACGCAATTTTCCAGTGCTTATACACCTAATTTCTTCAAACTAGCATCATGTCAACTATTGAGGGTCCCTAAAATATTGGCGGTCAAACACACTACTTTGTTAACTTTTCCCATGGTTCTCTGTATAAATCTATCCAAGAGAGAGGCTGCGGGCTGAGAGGAGAGGGAGGCGGGACCTCAAGAGTAGGGTGCTGGGCTGGGCCCTCCTCACTCATGCGCCAGCCTCAATTCAGGTCACTCTACCTCTCGCCATGTGTTGGAGAATACCTTGCCTCCGCTTAGTTAGCAATACCGGTTTGTTCAGCAGACTATATCATCTAGAGATTGTTAAAGAGTAACGTTTGACGTTTTTGAAAGAGAGATCAGAGCTACGTGTGTTTTAAAGGGTACCTGCTCATTGGCAGAGATATCACGGCCACGTGCTCTTCTCCATACACAGGGGACGCTCTCTCATCAGAACTGAATACGATCAGATACAAAGGCAACATTTGATGTTAGAGCCTACCTTCCTTCTGCTTGGCCAGAGATACCTTGCCATCTTTTTACATTTTTGACAAAGAGATCACAGCTACATTCTCACCCTTGACAGCAAAACCAAAAATGTTGTATAATAAGAGGCCCTCGGATATGAAAGCTATCCATCCATCCATCCATCCATCCCGCTGAATCCGAACACAGGGTCACGGGGTTCTGCTGGAGCCAATCCCAGCCAACACAGGGCACAAGGCAGGAACCAATCCCGGACAGGGTGCCAACCCACCGCAGGACACACACAAACACACCCACCCACACACCAAGCACACACTAGGGCCAATTTAGAATCGCAAATCCACCTAACCAGCATGTCTTTGGACTGTGGGAGGAAACTGGAGCGCCCGGAGGAAACCCATGTAGACACGGGGAGAACATGCAAACTCCACGCAGGGAGGACCCAGGAAGCGAACCCAGGTCCCCAGGTCTCCCAACTGCGAGGCAGCAGCACTACCCACTGTGCCACCATGCTGCCCGATATGAAAGCTATCAATATTAAATTCTTCTCAATACAAATTAAAAAAGCCCTGGGCTCCTAGAAACCATGGATTCTGGTATTCCAATCAATCAATCACATTGGTTTTGTGATCATTTTGCCGATGTGCTCACCTCCGTTGTCTATCAGCGGCTAAGCGAGTTTCTCTCTCCTAGGAGGTTTCATTTTGTCAATGTGTTCCCCACACTTGTGTATCATCGGCTGAGCGAGTTTCTCTCTATTCTCGGCGGCTTCACTTTGGGACAGAGTCACTGTCTTTAAGCTTCATGCCGTAGCCTGACACTTCTGAGCTGGAAAAACTTATACACACACTTCCAAAGTAGATGTGTATATATATATATATATATATATATATATATATATATATATATATATATATATATATAGGTGCTGGTCATAAAATTAGAATATCATGACCAAATTGATTTATTTCAGTAATTCCATTCAAAAAGTGAAACTTGTATATTAGATTCATTCATTACACATAGACTGATGTATTTCAAATGTTTATTTCTTTTAATGCTGATGATTATAACTGACAACTAATGAAAGTCCCAAATTCAGTATCTCGGAAAATTAGAATATTGTGAAAAAGTTCAATATTGAAGACACCTGGTGCCACACTCTAATCAGCTAATTAACTCAAAACACCTGCAAAAGCCTTTAAATGGTCTCTCAGTCGAGTTCTGTAGGCTACACAATCACGGGGAAGACTGCTGACTTGACAGTTGTCCAAAAGACGACCATTGACACCTTGCACAAGGAGGGCAAGACACAAAAGGTCATTGCTAAAGAGGCTGGCTGTTCACAGAGCTCTGTGTCCAAGCACATTAATAGAGAGGCGAAGGGAAGGACAAGATATGGTAGAAAGAAGTGTACAAGCAATAGGGATAACCGCACCCTGGAGAGGATTGTGAAACAAAAATGTGGGGGAGATTCACAAAGAGTGGACTGCAGCTGGAGTCAGTGCTTCAAGAACCACCAGGCACAGACGTATGCAAGACATGGGTTTCAGCTGTCACATTCCTTGTGTCAAGCCACTGTTGAACAAGAGACAGCATCAGAAGCGTCTTGCCTGGGCTAAAGACAAAAAGGACTGGACTGCTGCTGAGTGGTCCAAAGTTATGTTCTCTGATGAAAGTAAATTTTGCATTTCCTTTGGAAATCAAGGTCCCAGAGTCTGGAGAAAGAGAGGAGAGGCACAGAATCCATGTTGCATGAGGTCCAGTGTAAAGTTTCCACAGTCAGTGATGGTTTGGGATGCCATGTCATCTGCTGGCGTTGGTCCATTGTGTTTTCTGAGGTCCAAGGTCAACGCAGCCGTCTACCAGGAAGTTTTAGAGCACTTCATGCTTCCTGCTGCTGACGAACTTTATGGAGATGCTGATTTCATTTTCCAACAGGACCTGGCACCTGCACACAGTGCCAAAGCTACCAGTACCTGGTTTAAGGACCATGGTATCCCTGTTCTTCATTGGCCAGCAAACTCGCCTGAACTTAACCCCATAGAAAATCTATGGGGTATTGTGAAGAGGAAGATGCAATACGCCAGACCCAACAATTCAGAAGAGCTGAAGGCCACTATCAGAGCAACATGGGCTCTCATAACACCTGAGCAGTGTCACAGACTGATCGACTCCATGCCACGCCGCATTGCTGCAGTAATCTAGGCCAAAGGAGCCCCAACTAAATATTGAGTGCTGTACATGCTCATACTTTTCATGTTCATACCTTTCAGTTGGCCAACATTTCTAAAAATTCTTTTTTTGCATTGGTCTTAGTTGATATTCTAATTTTCCGAGATACTGAATTTGGGACTTTCATTAGTTGTCAGTTATAATCATCAACATTAAAAGAAATAAACATTTGAAATACATCAGTCTGTGTGTAATGAATGAATCTAATATACAAGTTTCACTTTTGAATGGAATTACTGAAATAAATCAATTTGGTCATGATATTCTAATTTTATGACCAGCACCTGTATATATATATATACAGTCGATTCCGCTTAATTGGGCCACCGGTTAATTGGGGCAGCCGCTTATTTGGGCCAAATCTCAAGGAATGAAAACCAAAATAATAAACTAATACATAATTTAAACGCTTAATTGGGACAGTAGCAGACGCGTGCTGAAAGTCAGTCATCTATTGTCGCCCGTCGAAGAAGCACTAGTAAGTTTAGATAGTACAATCTTAGAGTGGAGTAGCACATGTCTGTTTAATAGTCTACCGTCACCACTACCGAACCGTATTCAGTTACTCCTACACCACCTCGCGTGTACGTATAACGTATAAGTAAACTTTTTTTTTGTCAATTTTATTTATAAAATTATAACCCTTGCCAAGATGCCAAGAAATTATTTTACACTTTCAAGTAAAATTGCTTTGCTGGATAAAATTAAAAGCCAGCCATTTAATACAAGCCATCGTAGGCTCGCTGAGATAACTGGTGTACCAAAATATACCATAGTGCGTCTCTTACAACAAGAAAATCAACTGCGTGAGGAATGGGCATTACAGAAAAGACGAACTGCAAAGGACAAAGTACAAACTTACAAAAACAAAAGACACACTACACTTGATGCATTCTTGCAGCATTAAATTGTATGTACATACCTAATTATTAATACTTTAGAATTTATTATTATTTTTTTCTTCACAGCTTATATTATTTTCTTATAATTTATATTTGGGTTAAATAATTTTATTAAAATATTGGAAGAAAATTATTTATTGTTTAATTTTATGTGGAATTCGCTTAATTGAGGCAGCTGCTTAATTGGGACAAAATGTCCTAGTTCTAATGTGTCCCAATTAAGAGGAATCGACTGTATATATACGTGTGTAGAGAGAGAGAGAGACAGAGAAAGAAAGACTTCTGACCTGAACTCTTTTGAGAGCCTCCCCAAAGGAACGACATGCAGAAGCGCGACTGCCATGTCTGTGGAGAGTTACTTCTCCATCGCCGAGGAAGACACAGGTTTGCAGCACCACAGAAACAACTGTAAGCTGACCGCTGCCACACGCAATGCACCAGTCACCCGATGGGTTATGCAGAGAACAGGATTACTTGGCCACTGACCTGACCCCAACCCTGCCTGATTACTATGTCTGTGTATAGTAGAGTGGTTGCTCCCGCTACAATAAATAACTGTGCTGTTCCTGTTTTAAGTTGAATAAAGCTGGTTTTGCTAAAGTACTGAGACTCAGCCTTGTCTTTGGGGTGCAAGTCACCGACTCACGTGTTTTTTTTATTTAATTTATTTATTTATTCATTCATTTATTTATATATTATTTTATTATTTATTCATTTCTCTCTATTATAAAACAGAATCTTGGAAGACTTGGAAGGAGACAATATGTGATCTTCTCGGAAGACAATTTAACGTCCTGCAAGAGACACTTTAATGTCATGCGAGACAAATCAGTGAGACCAAATGACAGCTGCTGTACAGGCTTTTAAATGATCGACGCATAGCGCGACAAACAGAACACGCAGCTCGGCAGCAACAGCAGAAAGACAGACGCTGATAAGAACGCATCTCTTATATATATTTGGAGGCCAGTGTAGAGGAAAGTCAGGGGAGACAACCTGGCAGGATTACATGCACCCCCGAAACATTAGGTGGCAGCCTCCCTGGCCAATGCTGACTGTACGGACACTTGCAAAGCATACTGGGAACTGTAGTCCTTTAGGGCAGCCTTGTGGGGTTGTGGGAGTGCTGTCAGTGGGCGCATCAGGGATACTTTATGAGATTTCCGATTTACCTGGTAGTGCTGCCATCAGGCTGTACCCTAGCACCTAGCACAGTCAATGCAACACACAGCTGATCTGAGCTTTATAACAGAGTGGAGTTTGCAAAAGGGCACCTAAGAAAATAATTGGATGAAACCAAGATTGAACTGTTTGGCTCAATGTGAGGCATCACATCTGGAGGAAACCAGACATCGCTCATCTCCTACTCAATACCAGTCCACTGTTCTTGTCTTGCACCTACAGCTTCCTAATGACCCTGCTCTGTATAAGTGGGTGTAGAAAATGGATGGCACTAACTCTTATGAACATTCTCCTGAGTGTCTAGTGGGTTTTTTTGGGGTCTTCTTGAAATATCATTCACCAAAAAGAGCCAACACATTTGATCCTCATTCTGTTCCACTTCAGAATCCTTCTAACCAAGTGACAGAGTGCAGTAATTACTTCTGATTGGCTCTTGTGCATGTCAATCACTCATTTGAAGCTATTCACCAATGCAACTAGTGATTACAGCAGCAACACGTGCTGGCCTTGTCAGGCAGAGGACAAAAGAGAAGGAAGGCACATAAGAAATCAATCTCAGTAGCACAACAGCTTACAGACACTTTGGCTGATTTTGCAAAAAACAATGCCAACACATTTTTAGATTTACACAAGCATTTATCTGTTCATCTTCTGCTCTTATCCAAAGTGCCTGATACATTACAAGAGCTTGGTTCAGTTGTTTCCAGTTCTGTTATGTCAGCTTGTTAATTTTAAGATACTCAGTTTCGGCAGTACAGGTAGGAAGTGCTGAAAACATTGTGGCTTTGAGTCCAATGACTGTGGAGATAGATAGATAGATAGATAGATAGATAGATAGATAGATAGATAGATAGATAGATAGATAGATAGATAGATAGATAGATAGATAGATAGATAGATAGATAGATAGATAGATAGATAGATAGATAGATAGATAGATAGATAGATAGATAGATAGATAGATAGATAGATAGATAGATAGATAGATAGATAGATACTTTATTAATCCCAATGGGAAATTCACAGATGTAATCAATGCCTGAAGAAGGGGCCTGAGTTGCCTCGAAAGCTTGCATATTGTAATCTTTCTAGTTAGCCAATAAAAGGTGTCATTTTGCTTGGCTTTTCTCTACATTCATAATGGCTAACACGGTACAACACCCTAGTACTACTGATATATACTAAATAATTTAGACAGGAATATAAGTAACAAGCCGGTTAAGCTGGCAGATGATACCAAGATAAGTGGATTGGCATGTATTTGAGAATCCATTGAGACATCACTGGAGAGCAGACAGGCTTGGGCAGATTTGTGACAGAAGAAATTTAATGTCAGTAAGTGTAAAGTTTTACACATAGGAAGTAAAAATATTATGTTTGAATACACAATGGGAGAACTGAAAGCGAAAGTCCACCTTATGAGAAGGATTTAGGAGTTGTAGTGGACTCTAAGCTATTAACTTCCAGACAGTGTTCAGACGCCATTATGAAGGCTAACAGAATATCAGGTTATATAGCGCCTTGATGTGTGGAGTACAGGTCACAGGAGGTTCTGCTCAAGCTTTATAACACACTGGTGAGGCCTCATCTGGAGTCCTGGGTGCAGTTTTGGTATCCAGGCTGCAAAAAGGAC